>NW_027638227.1:100000-111910 GCF_951216825.1 Electrona antarctica
TTCACAATGTTCGCTCTGAAATATATATTCAATGATTTGCGCCACATTTTCACGATTTAAAAAAAATAGCAGATCTACAAGCTCGTAGCGCGCCACTTGGTGGCGCGCTACGAGCTTGTAGATCTGCTATTTTTCAATAGCTAAAGCATAACATGATGCTAACACCAAAAGGCGTTCCCGCCCAAAATGGATTAAAGAAGAACAATACGGCATCAATATGCATAGAATTAAATTAATGGTGGTGGCTTTATCTGCCCATCCCAGACGCATCCCTAAAAGACACAGTATAATGTATGACCTGACCTTCAAATGCCAGGAGAGTGTTGGGCAATAAACTGCCAATATTTGTGGCTTAATGGCGTCAGATGACTTTTACTGTAATTGGAATGGCAGAGAAACAGCTGGGCTGTTTAAAGACAGTGTGAGGCTGAGGCCTCCGACAATCATTAACTCAAAATGGTGGCAGGGAGTGTGTTTAACCCTGGCGTTACACGTTGATGTTGAGCGTGCTTTAACTCTTAACATGCATGCTGAAGTTGTATGTGTTTAACTCTTACCTTACATGAGATGTAGTCAAGTTATTCTTCATGTTTTGCGTTGCAAGGAAAGGACCCCTAGTTTGATAAGCATTAGGCCAAGAACCCCCATTCCCAATTTTATTTTTTTCTGAAAACCCCAAATTACACTATAAAATATTCCGTTTTAATTTAACTCTTGAGAGTGTACAAAGGTACAAAACGAGTTACAGAGACTCGTAAGGGTCCATTTGGTCCCCTGGCCTGACATTGAGAAAAACTGATGTAGTGTTGTGTTGCTGATGTGAGAGCCATTATAATTTAACCACTTTCAACCATAAGTAGCCTTGCCGAGCCATGTGCCTCGTGTTTCTGTAGCGTGAGGCAGCTTGATGTACAAGTACACCCCCTGGCCATGATGTACAAGTACCCCCCCTGGACATGATGTACAAGTACCCCCCCTGGCCATGATGTACAAGTACCCCCCCTGGACATGATGTACAAGTACACCCCCTGGACATGATGTACAAGTACACCCCCTGGACATGATGTACAAGTACACCCCCTGGCCATGATGTACAAGTACACCCCCCTGGACATGATGTACAAGTACACCCCCTGGACATGATGTACAAGTACACCCCCTGGCCATGAAGTACAAGTACACCCCCTGGACATGATGTACAAGTACCCCCCCTGGACATGATGTACAAGTACCCCCCCTGGCCATGATGTACAAGTACCCCCCCTGGACATGATGTACAAGTACACCCCCTGGACATGATGTACAAGTACACCCCCTGGACATGATGTACAAGTACCCCCCCTGGCCATGATGTACAAGTACACCCCCTGGACATGATGTACAAGTACACCCCCTGGACATGATGTACAAGTACACCCCCTGGACATGATATACAAGTACACCCCCTGGCCATGATGTACAAGTACACCCCCTGGCCATGATGTACAAGTACACCCCCTGGCCATGATATACAAGTACACCCCCTGGCCATGATGTACAAGTACACCCCCTGGCCATGATGTACAAGTACACCCCCTGGCCATGATGTACAAGAACACCCCCTGGCCATGATGTACAAGAACACCCCCTGGACATGATGTACAAGTACACCCCCTGGACATGATGTACAAGTACACCCCCTGGACATGACGTACAAGTACACCCCCTGGACATGAAGTACAAGTACACCCCCCTGGCCATGATGTACAAGTACACCCCCTGGACATGATGTACAAGTACACCCCCTGGACATGATGTACAAGTACACCCCCTGGACATGATGTACAAGTACACCCCCTGGACATGATGTACAAGTACACCCCCTGGACATGATGTACAAGTACACCCCCTGGACATGATGTACAAGTACACCCCCTGGACATGACGTACAAGTACACCCCCTGGACATGATGTACAAGTACACCCCCTGGACATGACGCTAGTATGTCGCAGGCACTTAGCCCCAATCCAACCCATTGATGCTGAGTGCCAAGCATGGGAGGACTCATTTTTAGAGTCTTTGGTATGACCCGGCCGGGGATTGAACCCCGACCTCCCAGTCTCAGGGCGGACACTCTAACCACAAGGCCACTGAGCTGGTACTTTCAACCATGGCGTCCCTATTTTAGTATTTTGGGCATTATATCCTTTCCTATAGGCTATACAATTGCCTTTTGGGTGGACGGTGGGCGTCACAAACGTAGCATGCCCATATATGGATGGGGACCTGAAAATGTAGATGTGAAGGGCGCATAGAGGCCTGAACATCACCTCTTTTTTTTTAATTCAATTTTTATCCCACAATTTTGCAACCCATTTTTTCACCCAGTGTCAATTATCTAATGTAATCCTGGGCGCTACACTTCCTCTGCCAACCTGGGGGCGCATCGGACAGACCTCATGCTTCCTTCTATGCATGAGTAGTCCAAGCTGCTTCTTTTCACCTGACAGGGGGGGAGTTTCCCTGGCCGGATGTAGCACGTGGAAGGAACACATGTTCTGACCAGTTCCTTTCCCCTCCATCAGGCGCCCCGTCTGGCCAGAGGAAGGCAGTTTAGAGACCAGGATTACTGCATGTTTTTTGTGAGCGTACCTACCCTGAACATCACCTCTGCACGTCTGTACGTCCTTCGGTCTGTAGTTCACGGCGCCGCACGCGTCTCGAGAACTTTCTGTCTTCAAACTCGGCGCGCTTGTTGCCGGCGATCCGGGGGACAAAGAAATAGCAGAAGCTGGAGAATGCGCTGCATATCGGCTGTTTTGGCTATTGGTCATACACCAACTTTTGTACAGTAGGGCTTAGGTCTGGGTCAGTGTCCACTGTCAACAGTCACAGAAAGCATTGTTTAAGCTGCTAGTGCTTTAATTTCTGCATATCTATGGTACAGAAAGACTGGAGAGCGCCCCTCTTCCTAGAGCGCCCCTCTTCCTAACACTGCGCATTGATCTTTTTTTGCGGAGCACTCTTATCTGGAAATGTGCTGAAGATAACTTTTGAATAGTTCAAGTGACTCATCATCAGTTTCACTTTCCTATGCACAGAGAAGAGAGACATGCACATCATGACCACACACCCACAATCACACACAGAGAAGAGAGACATGCACACCATGATCACACACCCAGAAGAGAGACATGCACACCATGATCACACACCCAGAAGAGAGACATGCACACCATGATCACACACCCACAATCACACACAGAGAAGAGAGACATCATGATCACACACCCACAATCACACACAGAGAAGAGAGACATCATGATCACACACCCACAATCACACACAGAGAAGAGAGACATCATGATCACACACCCACAATCACACACAGAGAAGAGAGACATGCACACCATGATCACACACCCACAATCACACACAGAGAAGAGAGACATCATGATCACACACCCACAATCACACACAGAGAAGAGAGACATCATGATCACACACCCACAATCACACACAGAGAAGAGAGACATCATGATCACACACCCACAATCACACACAGAGAAGAGAGACATCATGATCACACACCCACAATCACACACAGAGAAGAGAGACATGCACATCATGATCACACACCCACAATCAGTGCATGTGTAGAGACATGCACATCATGATCACACACCCACAATCAGTGCATGTGTAGAGACATGCACATCATGATCACACACACACAATCAGTGCATGTGTAGAGACATGCACATCATGATCACACACCCACAGTGCATGTGTAGCACTCTGGACATGATCCCCAAAACACTCCGTAGCTCAAAAAAGGCCCGTTAACCCAGGGGTTCTCAACCCGTGGGTCGCGACCCCTCGGGGGGTCGCCAAATTATTTTAGGGGGTCCCCAAATTATTAAAAAAAAAAAAAAAAAAAAAAAAGATTTTGTTTAAAATTTTATTTTCACGATTTTTCAAAAATAGCAGACCTACAAGCTCGTAGCGCGCCACTCGGTGGCGCGCTATGAGCTTGTAGATCTGCTATTTTTCAATAGCTAAATTATAACATAATGCTTAAAACACCAAAAGGGGTTCCCGCCCAAAATGGGTTAAGGTTATTGTAGCAGTCAATTTATATTGGGGGTCGGGAGGGGGCGGGGCGGGGGTCCCGAGACATTGCCAAAGCATTTCCAGGGGTCCCCGGCCAAAAACGTTGAGAACCCCTGCGTTAACCCAATCAAACCGGGAAAAACAGTGGTTCTCACAAATTGCAGACATACAAGCTTTTGTACATCTGCTATTTTTGTGAACTTTTTTATTTTATTTTAAAAGAAATTACACAAATCGTCTCTTCTGGGGGTCCTTGGCCCAAAACATTTTCAAATGGGGATTCCACGACCAAATATATATGATTTTGAGGGTCCTTAATTGGCACGAAAGAGTCTGAGAACTACTGATTTAGAAGCCATTTGTAGAATCGGCCTCAGGTCTTCTAGGGTTAAGCCCCATTCCATAACCTGTTATTATAACCAGTCTGTAGTGTACTGTATTAATCCCTATTCTTCCATTAGGACATTTGGACCCTGCTAGGATACACTACAGGTTGACAAGAGGTATTGCATGAAATTCAAAGGGAGATATCTCATGATGATGTTCCTAAATGCGTTTTCCTTTATAGCTTTAACAGTAACAATGTTGGTGCTAATTCGGGAGAACCTGGCTTTGAATGCCGGGTGGGATGTGAAAGTTATACGGATTGCAACTTTATATTTGAACTGAATGAAATTACGCCAAACACCTGTACTTATAAGTATCATACTGTGTATATAGGAGGATGAAATCTGAACATTTAAATGAACATGCATGCATGGTCTGAAAAAAGAAACAAAAAAGAAAAACAGAACAAAGCAAAAACCCCTTTATTACTTTGCATAGTAATTCATTTTGCACTCTTTGAATTATATACGCCGGTTATTTCCTGGTACGAAGCATAAATAAACTCAAGTGCGCAGCGTAAGTTATTCACAAAGTATGCACCACATGTTACACTTGGTTATTTCTGAACTGGGAAACCCCGTTACTGGTTTTGATGGAATGAGGTTCCTGTCTGCGACATCTGCCAACCCGCTCGTTGCTTTTGCGGTGTGACTGGGTAATTATTGGAGGAAGAATCTTGTTTGGTGTTAACATCTTTGAGTGTATTTATTGCACATGGAGGAGTCGTATCCATACTGTGATATGATGGATCACTGGAGCTGAAAGCTGATTACAAGCTTGATTTACTGTGGGCGCAGGGCTTAAATCATTCAACTCAGCCTTGTATGGGATTGCAACATTTTTCATGTTTGCAGAACGGTGTGTTACTGCACTGTAGTGTGTATGCACTGTGTAGCCTATGCGCTTCACCAGGAAGAAGATAAATAAAATACAAATCTGTATGCTTGATATGCACATGCATGCTTAGTATGAAAATGTGAGTTTGGATCTGTTATGCTTTTGTTGTGAGTCTCTGTATCAGGTGAGACGGTGAGAAGGCCTCAACCTCCCTATACTGTACCTGGTTCTGAATGTGTTTCCTAGCCACTTAAAGGACCACCTCCCATTTCTCCAATAATGGCACCATTTCTTTCTACTCACTCTCTGTCACAGAGGAGGGCTGTGCACAGTTCAGAACGTGCCTACCAGTGACATCATCAGTAACTGGTGTGACTGGTAGGCAGGTTTCTATACAATGAAGGCCCACTGGTGAGAGAGACAGAAATGGTGCCATCTTATAGGGAAGTTGTATTTATACAACGCAGTTTCGGGAGAAGAGACCTCCTTCCGCTTAACCACTCCTCCCTCATTATCAACAACTCCTCCCTCCTTATCAAACTCACCTGCCTTTCATTATCACCCGGCCAATCACCACAGTATAAATACACCTGCGATCTCTCAACCAAGTTGTTTGTTCTGCTCCACGACAGACCAAACATGGGTTGAGAGTACTGCACTTGTAGATCGGCTATTTTCACTATTCTTCAAAATCACCATCCTCCTCCACCCCAACCTCCTCCTTCCGCCTCGATTCTCTAGGAATCCAGGGGGGGCAGTGACGGAGCAGAGACAACCAACCGCTCATTCCGAGTAGAGCAAAGATGACCGTCAGCTCCAGAGACTACGCCCCCACCCTGAGTGGGAACTGCCCATAGATCCGAAGTCCCGTTAGTCCGAACATGCACTGCTCCCGTGCTTGCGGTTATGTTTAGGTTAGGATTAGAGATAGGGATAGTAATTTCGGAACAAGGAACCTTCTGACTAACGACACGGCACCCCCTGAGTCTCGCCCTACCTTGGGTTCCTCACTCCACTCCGCATTCATCTCATTCTGTTTCAATAAACTGTTAATCTTGAGCGAAGGTGTGGTCTCTTACTAGTGAAATGAGCATTAGCACCAATTATATGAAAATATGGTTGAAAATAGGTGAAGTGCTCCTTTAAAAACTTTTATTTGATACTTCATCGTGCAACGGTATCATTCAGTGAAAATAAGAGATCTACAAGCTTACAACGAGTCACATTGCAATGTGGTGTGAGCTTGTATAGATCTGCTATTTCCAACAAAAATTTAAATTGGGCAAGGTTTTAGTCTGATAAGTGATAAGTGACAGGACCCCAGGAAGACTAGAGGCTCAGTCATGTGTCTCTAATGGGGATCCTTCAATAAACATAAACATTATAAAATTAAAGTGTATATACATATAAATATTTCAAAGTATAAAACATAATGTGAAATGAAATTAGTGGAGGTAGTTGGTACTGTGGCCTACTGGCAGTGTACACAAGACATTTGGCACGGATCAGTCCAGTGGTTTGCAAGATTAGCTCCTACCGAGTCACACAGACACACATAAAGGTGTAAACATTTAGAATTGTGCCCAAAATAGAGACCAGGTTGAAGCATCAAAATCTGATTTGGGATCCATTTGTGTTGTGTGTGTGACTGTGTGTGTGACAGGTGACCAGGCCTACCGCTGCACGCTGCCCAGTGACTACGCCAGCACACAGCCAACGTCCAGGGGTTTCCATATGGAGCGCTACCACTTCACTCACTGGCAGAGCGGCAGGGATCTGTCATCACCACTGCAGCCTCCGGCGAGCACCAGCCCCGGGCCCAGCCCCAATCACACGCTCAGACCCGGATCCAGGGAGAACTGGAGCCCGGACGCGGCTCTCTACCTGGCCGCGGAGAGCCATGCTGACGACGCCCTTCATGCCAACACACAACCTGACCTCGGCAACCAGGTCGTGAACGGCTCTCTGAAAGGCCAGACGGGGAAGTGTGAGTACGAGCCGTTGGATCTGTCCGTCCGCCCAGAGTCCGTCGTGTCCCACCCGGACAGGTGTCCTGGCGCGCTGGTACCTGCGGCGGCCAGTCTCTATGGTAACGGAAACTCCTCGTTTGCCACAACAACTCCCAGGCTGCGAAATTACTCACATGAGCCTGGCGTGAAACCGGCGCAACAGTGTGATCTGCTGGCGCGAGGAGCCGGAGAGGACTGCTTGATCCAGACTCACAAGAACTATGCAGGCCTGCCTCACTGCGACCCAGCAGATCAAAACGGAATGGGTGGATTTGAGGACGTTGATTTTGACCCGGAGGAAGAGGAAGATGAAGAGGAGGTCATGAGCAATTGGATGATGATGAAGAACAACAACACCGTGGAGCCAAACCCACAGGTTCCCACTGACTTCCAGGGGTCCGACGAGGCCCTCTCACCTCCCCGCGAGAAGCTGCCCAAGTGGGGCAGAGATGTCACCGAGTCTCCCATCTCCTCTCTGGAGAAAGTCACGCCAGGCCAAGGTCATCCACTGCAGCATCACAGGAGCCTGCTGTCCGTCCTGAGGTCCTCTGGGGGCCTCAACGAGATGTTGTTGTCCGCCAACAGTCACGCTGCCACTCTGAACGCGGACGGGGCCCTGGACAAAGACGCCACTTCAGGTTAGTGTCGTTAACGTAGGTATATTTAAAGTTCAGCTTTTTGTGTCTCATAACCATTGTCCCATAGTGCTGAATGCAACCTTTGTATTTGAAAGAGTATGCTTCCATCTACTGGACAAATGCAGGTACTTCACTGACTTCAACTTTCAACCTATGTAGGTGTCCCTATACTATATTGGGCATGTCATAGGTGGAAATTTGCGCAAATGTGCATCAAGGGGGGTGGGAAGGTAAAAAAGCAAACTTCTTTTAATTTTACTAAAAGTTTTCACAAATCACAAACAAAATTACACCTGTGTAAAGTGGGGGCGCTCTTATCATCATACATCATCTAATTTCCGGCCAATCAGAATTTGCGTCCTCATCTTCGTCTTCAACGTTTGTGTTACGCAATGTTTGTGTTTACACAAACACTTAAAATCGTCCATTCATTGTCAATGGGATTTAACCCATTCTGGGCGGGAACCCATTTTGGTGTTAGCATTATGTTATGCTTTAGCTTTTGAAAAATCGAAGATCCACTGACATAGAAACATAGCTTTTTCAGAAAACTGTCAGGATGTAGAAGACGTTTTTAGAATCTGATCTCAGGTCAGAATGGGTTAATGTTTGTGTTTACACACACACACTAAAAGCTGATCTGAAAGCTGAGTTGTGAGCTTAATGTACATCGGCTAGTTTTGAACCCCAGCATTCGTATTCTGGGAAAACCTTGGCAGATCTCCAGATAGCGGAAATATCCAAACACGCCATCTGACTATGATGGTTCTTGGTTAGCTGAGGAACATTATTAGATTCCTTTTTAGTGTAGTTTTCTCGCCAAATACCTGATTCTCAATGCATTCTTAACAACCATCAGGCAAGTATTAGGGCCATCTATCTTGTTACATGAGAGGGGGGGTTCCAGCAACAACAGATCTATAGATCTGCATTATGACCCCCATACAAATTTACAATTTAGGCAAATATTGTATCTTGTAGGGAGTCCCTGGCACAAAATAATTTCAGATGGGGGTCCGTGGCCAATAACATTGGGGGTCCTTGTTATGAAAGAGTTGGAGAACCACTGATCTTGTCATGGTCGCAGCCTCAGCCCCTACCTGGTCACAGCCTCAGCCCCTACCTGGTCACAGCCTCAGCCCCTACCTGGTCGCGGCCTCAGCCCCTACCTGGTCGCAGCCTCAGCCCCTACCTGGTCGCAGCCTCAGCCCCTACCTGGTCACAGCCTCAGCCCCTACCTGGTCACAGCCTCAGCCCCTACCTGGTCACAGCCTCAGCCCCTACCTGGTCACAGCCTCAGCCCCTACCTGGTCACAGCCTCAGCCCCTACCTGGTCACAGCCTCAGCCCCTACCTGGTCACAGCCTCAGCCCCTACCTGGTCACAGCCTCAGCCCCTACCTGGTCACAGCCTCAGCCCCTACCTGTTTGTCCATGATTTGCCTCAGCTCGTCTCCCATGTCCTGCTCCTAATCACACCTCCCCCTGAGTGATGTCACCTTAGAGCAGGGGTTCTCAACCCGTGGGTCGCGACCCCTCGGGGGGTCGCCAAAATATTTTAGGGGGTCCCCAAAATATTTAAAAAAAAAAGAAAAAAAAGAAAAAAAAAAAATTATTTTCACGATTTTTCAAAAATAGCAGACCTACAAGTTCATAGCGCGCCACTCGGTGGCGCGCTATGAGCTTGTAGATCTGCTATTTTTCAAAAGCTAAATTATAACAATGCTTAAAACATCAAAAGGGGTTCCCGCCCAAAATGGTTTAAGGTTATTGTAGCAGTCAATTTATATTGGGGGTCGGGAGGGGGCGGGGCGGGGGTCCCGAGACATTGCCAAAGCATTTCCGGGGGTCCCCGGCCAAAAACGTTGAGAACCCCTGCCTTAGAGTGCGGACTGCCCCGCACCCAGCTATTAATCTTAATGGAAGTTGCTCACTGGTGTTTGAAGCACCCGGAATAATGCTCTATTTACGCATTTTGGTGCCCAAATGCTGCAGTGCTAACCTCCATGAACGGGCCTGAATTGTTTCATGAACGTGAACGAGTGTCATATTTATGAATTTAAACAAGAGCTGAAGGAGGCGCAGGTGGTGTGACTGCTAAATGCTTACCAGTACACTTTAAATGTGCTGTAAGTGAAATGTTTTGGTCAAAATAAAGTGTATTGTCAAAAGGTTAAAGCTCCATATTCTTACTGTAATCTCCTCATCTCTCCCAAGGTATATTAGGAGCCAAACTGCACCCGGAAGTTCGATGGAATTGTTTTGGAGTCAATGAAAGCCCGGTGACCAGCTCATAAACGAACACTTTTGCTGAATGACTGAGACCTTTGTCAAATTCCGTTATCGCTTCTGGAAAATAAAACAAGACATATAACACATTCTTTAGTTGTTTGTTTTTTGATGTGTACATTGTGTCATTTTATAGAGGTATCTAAAGAGCACAAAGCCAAGTATCGCGAGACTGTCCACCGTTGTCTGGCAACCAAATCCCACGATACCTCCGAGACAGAAACGATACCTGCCGCTGTTTAGATCCTCAATAAATTCTACTGTGCACATCCAAAAGAAAGTGATTATAAATCAACCTGTGATATGTCTTCTTTTATCCCATTTTGACCTGAGCTCAGATTCTAAAAATGTTTTCTACATCCTGACAGTTTTCTGAAAAAGCTATGTTTCTATGTCAGTCGTTCTTCGATTTTTAAAAAATAGCAGACCTACAAGCTCGTAGAAGCTTGTAGATCTGCTATTTTTCAATAGCTAAAGCATAACATAATGCTAACACCAAAAGGGGTTCCCGCCCAAAATGGGTTAAATTCCTGAACCGATTATATGACAAAGGTCTCAATCATTCATGAATAGTACTTGTTCATGAGCTGGTCCAGCCGGCTCCAATCACTGCCATGTATTTCATCAAACTTCAGATCCAAGGTTTGTGTTCAGTGCCATCCATGAAAGCGTCATGGCGCATCCCCGGGCGTCCAGACCCACCTTTTCCTCAGAAAAAAGCTTCCTTGATCTCTCCAGCTCTTTACAGAAACTAAGATTTCAGGTGTGTTTCCTCCAGTCCGGAGAAAGATTCCCACAAAAATAATTTATCGGATAACATTTCATAGTGTTCATATAGCGAAATATACAATACAAGCTCACATTGTTCCGCAAAAATAACCTCATCTACAAGATCACAACGTTATGGGCTTGTAGATCTCATCTGCTATTATTTCCGCCGAACGTTCACTCCCCCCAGACTAGGAACGATATAGGGTTCACGCGGTTAAGAGATGATATAATCTCTCATCTCCTGTGATGGGTCACAAATCAAACCAAACCCGATGGAGAAGGCTTAACGCTCAACGCTCCAAGTGTGATGTGCTGCTCACCGAGTGCAGATTTAATAATGCCGTCTCTCAAGAGAGCGAATCTAACAGCTGGGGCCTTTGATATGCATGTGTTACGAGTGCAACACGATACACCTTCCCTCTGATCCCCCCCCGCCCCGCTCTCTCTCTCTTATTGAGAAACTCGATATGCTCATGTGAAAGACAGGGAAGAGCCTGTCAGCTCCATTAGGGATTAACATCTGTTCCTCTTTCTTTATGATTCTAACAGCAAGATGTAGTTTTACATTTGAACGTATCCTACAGATGGTTATCCCATTTTGGGCGGGGCACCTCTTTTGGTGTTAGCATTATGTTATGCTTTAGCTATTGAGAAATAGCAGAACTACAAGCTCATAGCGCGCCACCGAGTGGCGCGCTACGAGCTTGTAGGTCTGCTATTTTTTAAAAATCGAAGAACGACTGACATAGAAACATAGCTTTTTCAGAAAACTGTCAGGATTTAGAAGACATTTTTAGAATCGTTCCCAGGTCAAAATGGGTTATTATAATAGCCCCCCCCGCCCCCAAACTACTGTCATGGTCATCATACTGTTCATATACAATGTTC
>NW_027638227.1:112110-119610 GCF_951216825.1 Electrona antarctica
GGGAGAGATATAGAGAGAGAGATAGACAGGGGGGAGGGGGTGAAGAGAGATACAGAGAGAGAGATAGAGGGGGGGGGGGGGGGGGTGAAGAGGTTGTGACGGATTCAAGTTTTTGGGGAAGTGATGTCCGGTGACATCATCACTTAATGGTTTACTGTAAGCCATGAATCATGAAAAAACAAACCACTCAATGATGACACGCTGAAATATTAGACAGAGATGGACTGAGAGGGAAAAGTCATTATGTGAGCTAACCCACGCTTCAAATAGCACCACGGTCAACAAGGGGATGCACAGCCACATAAGACAGTGTGCACTCACATATTTTAAAAGGTTTTTTTTTTTTTGCGGCTTCCGCCTTTATTTTATATTTTTTTATAGAGGGACAGACAGTAGGCTGACAGGGAATGGGGGAGAGAGATGGGGGGAGTGACATGCAGTAAAGGCCGTCGGGATCGGGAGTCGAACCCGCGGCACACACTGCCAGACTGGATTACCAGCCAAGGTGCCTGGACCACTGAGCCACGGCCCAGGCCACACTCACATATTTTCATGTCAAAATCAATAGGTTTTGTTGTGTGAAGCAGCCCATAAGATTTGTCAACTTCTTTTGAACACAAGCTCACAACGTCAACACGTCACCATGCGACGCGTTGTGAGCTTTTTGCATAGGCTATTTTCGAAGGGTCAAAAACATGAAATAGAGCGGTATAAGTGGTTAAACTGTTCCTCATTTTGTTTGGGGACCCCCCCCCCCCCCCCCCGAACTCCCTCAAGGGCCCCTGGGAGGTCCCTGGACCCCACTTTGAGAACCAGTGACTTGTAAACCCAAAAGCTTAATTAATGACTAGTCCAGCACAAACAAAGCCCTCTATTGATCTTAAAGCCAGTGGAATTATCCATGACGCAGGTGGTGGTGGGTCCCCAAATGATACAACTTCAAAGGGGCTTTAAAGTTGATTTGAATCAAACTAACAAACAGTTCCTGCTATGTTAGTATTAGAGCTTAACCAATGGTGGAAGAAGTACTCAGATTAAGTAAAAGCAGTGGCGTGCACAGATAGACACTAGGGGGTGCTAGAGCACCCCCTGCCCTTTTGGCAATGTGCCCTTTTGAAAAAAAATTACATTTTTTTTTGATTTTTCAAAAATAGCAGACCTACAAGCTCATAGCGCGCCACTCGGTGGCGCGCTATGAGCTTGTAGATCTGCTATTTTTCAATAGCTAAAGCATAACATAATGCTAACACCAAAAGGGGTTCCCGCCCAAAATGGATTAAGGCAACCGGCCGGTTCCACGCGCTGCACAAGGTGCCCTTTTTTAACTTGAGCACCTGCCCCTCTAAATGTCTGTGCACGCCACTGAGTAAAAGTATAGCAATACCTTAACCCATTCTGACCTAACTTCGATTCTACAAATGTCTTCTAAATCATGACAGTTTTCAGAAAAACCCATGTTTCTATGTCAGTGGTTCTCAACCTTTTTCATGTCAAGGACCCCAAAAATTATCTGTATTTGGTTGCCGACCCCCATCTGAAAATATGTTGTTTCAGGGACCTCCCCAGGAGCAAAGATTTGAGTTAAAAACGTTAAAAATATATATTCAAATTTTGCGACACATTTTCATGATTTTTCAAAAATAGCAGATCTACAAGCTCGAGCTTGTAGATCTGCTATTTTTCAATAGCTAAAGCATAACATAATGCTAACACCAAAAGGGGTTCCCGCCCCAAAATGGGTTAATGTAGAAATAGCCTGCGGCTACAACATTCAAAAGTGTACTCGATTAAAAGTGCAAAAGTATTGGCATCAACATATACTCACGGTACTAAATGTAAAGTACTCATTATGCAGAATGTCCCATTTTCACAATCATGTTATTATATTGTAATTAAAAAGTAATGCATTCATGTGTCACTTTAATGCTGCAGCTGGTAATGATGGGGCTGATTGTAATTACTTTATGTGCTGCTGGGCAGCTTAACATAATAGCACAGAATACTAGTATGTTTTGTATCATTAACATAATAGCACAGATTACTAGTATGTTTTGTATCATCGATAATCTACAGTAAATCTCAAAATCTGTACAGGTGTAGCTGTCAAAATGTAGCCTGAGCTAGAGTCACTCAAGTAAAGTAAAATCACACCCGTGTGAACTGAGTGGTACAACTCCCCTCCCCCTCTCTCTCTCATTAGCAGGCAACAGTGCAGCACTATCTCTCTCTCTCTGTTTCTGGCACAACAGCGCCCCCATGGCGCTGTTGTCACACATGAGTCACACATGAGTCACACACAAACATAGTCACACACAAACATAGTCACACACAAACATAGGTTAACACGGACATTGCTGTTCCTTGGAGTGGTTGCACCACTCAAAAATGCTTCAAAATCGTACTTAGTATACGCAGTACTTGAGTAATTGTACTTACTGTAGTCACTTTGCATGTTAGTGGGAGTGGAGTAGTTCCATGGAAGGAGGGAGGGAGGGAGGGGACGCGAGGAGCAGACAGGAAGTACGCCTGCTTGTCATCGGCCAGCTGCCACATGCCTGTCATTCCTCAGTCCAACACTCAGCCCACAGTTAATGTGCCTTTATGTTTGTGCACTCGCTCGGTGTGTGCGTGCGTGCGTGCGTGCGTGCGTGCGTGCGTGCGTGTGTTCACTTGTATTACCCTACTATACTTGTAAGGGACCGGGTGATAAGTCCCCACAGGTACAGTAGAATTGGGAAAGTGGACAGTCTTGTGTGGACTTTCTTCCTGGTCCTCACAAGAGAAATGCTAAGTTATGGGCAACTACTTTATAAATATATAGTTATATAGTATATTAACAAAGGGGAACGATCATATAGTTATTAGTTATTGTTATACCGTTATTATAATGCTTGGTGTGGACGCTCCTTTAGGCTTATAAATAGGAAAAGTTTCAGGTTGGCCTTAAGGTTAGGATTAGATATTTTAGGTTTAGGATGGTGTGCACTCACATATTTTCATGTCAAAATCAATAGGTTTTGTGTGAAGCAGCCCATAAGATTTGTCAACTTGCTTTGAACATAGCATTGAACACAAGCTCATGTAACCATGCAACGCGTTGTGAGTTTTGCATAGGCTATTTTCGAAGGGTCAAAAACATGACATTTCATTTCATTTCATTTATGGTTTTACGTGATTATATTCATTTTACTTTGTACTTATTTTGTACATATTCCATACCAGAAAAGAAAAGGAGCAGGAAGAAGATGAATCTTATGTATACCTGCCCCTATCACCATACATTTTATATCACCATGATTACATCAAATAAAAAAGAAAGAAAAATAGGAAAAGTTTCAGGTTGGGTTTAAGGTTAGGATTAGATATTTTAGGTTTAGGATGGTGTTAGAGTTAGAGTTGTACCTGAGAGATATTGTATTACATGCAGCCCAGGCTTCAGGGTTAGTGGATATTTATTTACCTATTTATTTTAACGTTAATAAATAGTGTTTCTGAAAATCCTATGTATATAGGGGTAAAATGGCCAAACAAAAAAAAACGTGTATTTTATAGAATTGCTGTCCTAAAATATTGATGTGCTCAAAGTATAGTATTGTAAAACAATGGTGTGTGAGAGTGGGTGCATGTACGGTACGGGACGCGTACTGTGTTTATTTCCACGGACAAGACAATCTATTCCAATGAATTCTAACTTGCTGGCATTCCATAAGAAAAAAGTGCAAAAATAAACCGCCCACTAACTGACTAACACACTGCTGTGAAGTATCACTGCTATGATGTCACTGTTTGACACACGGCATCTTTTCCTGATAAATCACGGAACGGTGAACGACGCCAGTAGATTAATATCCCCGGCACATCGCACGGCGTACGGTACGGTACGTGAGACCTTATGCTATGTATCCGTCCGTCTGAGACGGAGCCGTTGATTGTCCCATTAATCAAACGCATTAAGTCATTTTGGGCGGGAACCCCTTTTGGTGTTAGCATTATGTTATGCTTTAGCTATTGAAAAATAGCAGATCTACAAGCTCATAGCGCGCCACCGAGTGGCACGCTACGAGCTTGTAGGTCTGCTATTTTTGAGAAATCGTCAAAATGTGGCGCAAATCTTTGAATATATATTCTTTCAGAGCGAACGTTTTTATTAACTGAAATCTTTGCTTCTGGGGAGGGTCCCTGGAACTATACATATTTTCAGATGGGGGTCGGCGGCCAATTACATATAATTTTTGGGGTCCTTGACATGAAATATTGAGCACCACTGATATAGAAACATAGGTATTTCAGAAAACTGTCAGGATTTAGAAGACATACATTTCTAAGTCAGGCATAAATGGGTTAAGTCATAACTTAAAGAGTTGGAACGGTAGATGAGTGTGTTGTCTGTAATGGCTCCTGTCGTCTCCACCGTTACCGTTTGTAACTCGGGAGTGGACAAAATGTAACGAAATGGACGTTATATGTTTGTCCACTCTCAGAGTTAAAGGAGAATTCCCATATACTAAAAGGCTTTCTTACCTTTCTTTGTAGTTGTTACGTCCCCACCAAAGAGGTCCAGGTGTTATTTTGTGCAAAAGCTTAAATGAATTGCATTGGATTGAATGGGAATTGAATGGGGCTATGGGGTGTTGTGCTAATTCGCTTATTTCCATCGCTCAAAATTATTATTTTTTTGTATATATCCTCTCTTCATAATGTAAATACACCCCATAGCCCCATTCAATTCAATGCAATTCATTGAGGGCTTATGGTAGGGGAAATAAGGAGGTTTTGCATAAAAAAAAACACCTGGACCTCTTTGGTGGGGACGTAACGACTACAAAGAAAAGTAAGAAAGCCTTCTAGCATGGAATTCTCCTTTAAAGATGGGTGTCTTTTTGGAGGAGAGGTAGTATAGACATTTGGAAATATAAATTGCAGCTTCAACACTCTTTGACTGTATACTGTATTTATATGGTCAGTGGTGGACAAACTACTCAATCCCAGTATACGGTTAGTCAAAGTACTCCCAGTCAAATATTACTCAACAACAAGTTAAAATTGTTCTGTCAGATGTATCCTTAAGTTAAAGTAGGCCTACTAGAGTTCTGTACTTTTTCTTTAACCCATTCAGGCCTGACGTCGAAATAAAAATAAAAAGTTTTCTAAATCATGGCACATTTTAACGATTTTTCAAAAATAGCAGACCTACAAGTTCATAGCGCGCCACTCGGTGGCGCGCTATGAACTTGTAGATCTGCTATTTTTCAATAGCTAAATTATAACATAATGTATGTAACACCATAAGGGGTTAAAGTAAATAAAGAAAGAAAGCATTCAAAAGTGGGGTGTAAAATTACTTGACACCCTGGCACTTGCTGTGTACTGTTGTACTGTTAATATTCCATTGGCTGAGAGGTCGGCAATATTATTTATTTTCACTGGTTAAATATTTATAAAACCCTCAAACAGACTTAACCTTGAACCTGGCCTCACTATGTTATGCATGTGTATACAGGGGCGGCCTTAAGGATTAGGAGGCCCCGTTCATGACGTCATCATTTTAATAATTAATAATGATTTATTTTTTATTTTTTTCAAAGCATGAACAGCATACAGCACAGCCAAGTAGAAAAATACACAAAAGCAGCTTGATAAACAATTTTACTTTGTCTTACTGTAAGGTATAACTGGGAGGCAGCATATGCTATACAATGATGCAATCACATCTCTCAGCGCTGCTAGTGCAGTGAGAACAATTACAAACAAACAACACAGGTCAACGTGACATGACAGTGATTATTAGCTGCTACCAACTAGTGGTAAGTGGACGTACAGGATGAGACAAGGCTGATTGTAAGGCTGCGATGCAAATGCAATGCAATAGGGACGACTGTTTTCAGTTGCCTGTCTCTGTTTCCTGGTTTACATTGCTGAACAAAATCTTTCTAAATTTTTTATTCCACGATTTTGCAACCCATTTTATCACCCAGTGTCAATTATCTAATGTAATCCTGGGCACGTTGGACAATTCAAGTAGTTTCTTCAAAGTTAGTCTTTTATATTATTAGTACTATTTACAATTGGTTAGTTACAATTAGGATTTATTAATTGTATTATTTTTCGCGATGGGCCGTTCGTGTGCTTTCACGAGGCTCCATGCCTTCCGGTGAGATCGTGACAAATCCTCCACCTCAACTGAGGCTTCGGTTTTGACAGATTCAGCAGTGACTGCAGCCTGGGGGGGATGGTGTCCTGACCCTTTAAGTTTTAAAAGGGCCATTAATTTGAAAATGAATGAAATATGGAGAGAACTTTACTGCCCGACGGCGACAAAATTAAACCATTTTGGGCGGGAACCTCTTTTGGTGTTAGCATTATGTTATGCTTTAGCTATTGAAAAATAGCAGATCTACAAGCTCGTAGCGCGCCACCGAGGGGCGCGCTATGAGCTTGTAGATCTGCTATTTTTGAAAAATCGAAGAACGACTGACATAGAAACATAGCTTTTTCAGAAAACATTTTGACCTGATCTCAGGTCAAAATGCGTTAAACTAGGATTGAGTTCAGTCCACATACTGAGAGGGGGGGTTGTGTTCTGTGTCACTGTGTTCCCAGGTGGGAAGCCGTTCCGGTGCAGGTACTGTTCGTACAGCGCGTCTCAGAAGGGCAACCTGAAGACCCACGTGCTGTGTGTTCACCGCAGGCCCTTCGACAACAGCCTCTACCCCGACCGCCGCCTGCGCCGCTCACACTCCTCCTCTTCCTCCCCCTCCTCCTCCTCCTCCTCCCAGAAGCTCCACCAGCTCCACCAGCTGTATTCGCCCACGCCGCCGCCGATGGGTCCGGACGAGGACACGCCTCCCACCACGCCACCAGGGAGAGAGCGGTGCGCCGCGGTGGCGTCACCGTGTGGCACTTGATGCTCGTCGTCGTGGCAAGATTTTCAGACTTAAGTTATGAATGTTGTTTGAGCCTCGTGGCCACGGACGGAGGAGGCGGACTGAGGAGAAAATATGACAAGTTAACAATGAAAACAAGCAAACAAAAATATGAATAAATCTTGATGTACATTCCAGTGTTTACTTGAAGAGACACCATATGTATTTATCTGTAGCAAAGAAGCTGTCTATAATAAATTGTTGTGACGTGAAAGTGAGAGAGAGTGTTTGGTGTCAAAAGAGTGTATCAACTGTGAAATCATAAGAATATGGTAAGAATAACAGTAGCATTGTAACATGTTGATCGGCTATTTTTGTTATTTTTGTGCGACACCGTTGCAAGGTGAAACAACAAAGGGCAGACGTTAGGGCATTAAGCAACTAGTCGACTAGTTTACTTACTAGTCGACTAGTAAATCCACCTTGCTGTTACTAGTTGACTAGTTGATAAAAAAAAAGTTCTTTTTTATTTTTTCCCCGATTTTGTAGGCCTCAAGATCAGGTAGATTATAGTTATAGTCACCAATGTACACAGTTTTTAAATGTACAAATATTTATTTCCAATTTATTTTTTACA
>NW_027638227.1:124610-172259 GCF_951216825.1 Electrona antarctica
ATGGAGGAGGGTGCTGTTCCATTATAGAATAATAGAATGAAGGAGGGTGCTGTTCCATTATAGAATAATAATAGAATGAAGGAGGGTGCTGTTCCATTATAGAATAATAGAATGAAGGAGGGTGCTGTTCCATTATAGAATAATAATAGAATGAAGGAGGGTGCTGTTCCATTATAGAATAATAGAATGAAGGAGGGTGCTGTTCCATTATAGAATAATAGAATGAAGGAGGGTGCTGTTCCATTATAGAATAATAGAATGAAGGGGGGTGCTGTTCCATTATAGAATAATAGAATGAAGGAGGGTGCTGTTCCATTATAGAATAATAGAATGAAGGAGGGTGCTGTTCCATTATAGAATAATAGAATGAAGGAGGGTGCTGTTCCATTATAGAATAATAGAATGAAGGAGGATGCTGTTCCATTATAGAATAATAGAATGGAGGAGGGTGCTGTTCCATTATAGAATAACAGAATGAAGGAGGGTGCTGTTCCATTATAGAATAATAGAATGAAGGAGGGTGCTGTTCCATTATAGAATAATAGAATGAAGGAGGATGCTGTTCCATTATAGAATAATAGAATGGAGGAGGGTGCTGTTCCATTATAGAATAATAGAATGAAGGAGGGTGCTGTTCCATTATAGAATAACAGAATGAAGGAGGGTGCTGTTCCATTAGTGTTACGTCTGTGGTATTCCCCCCATTAGAGAGAGGTATTCCAACGATGTACAGACATATGGCGGCACATCTAGGGTCCAGTACGGTGACGGTCCACTGTGACGGTCTTTTTCAAATAACTTCATTGAAATTGTTAACCAGTAAGTGTCCTACCCGTAACCAGTGTCTAAATGTCTCACTGGACACTCAGTATCATGGTCAATATCATATCAGTATCATGGTCAGTATCATGGTCAATATCATATCAATATCATGGTCAGTATCATGGTCAGACAGTAGCCTATCATGGTCAGTATCATGGTCAGACAGTATCATGGTCAGTATCATGGTCAGTCTCATGGTCAGACAGTATCATGTCAGTAACATGTCAGAATCATGTCAGTATAGTATAATCTCAGAATCATTGTCAGTATCATGGTCAGTATCATGTCAGTATCATGGTCAGTATCATGGTCAGTATCATGTCAGTATCATGGTCAGTATCATGGTCAGTATCATGGTCAGTATCATGGTCAGTATCATTGTCAGTATCATGGTCAGTATCATGGTCAGTATCATGTCAGTATCATGGTCAGTATCATGTCAGTGTCATGTCAGTAACATGTCAGTAACATGTCAGTGTCATGTCAGTAACATGTCAGTGTCATGTCAGTAACATGTCAGTGTCATGTCAGTAACATGGTTAGTAACATGTCAGTGTCATGTCAGTAACATGGTCAGTAACATGTCAGTGTCATGTCAGTAACATGTCAGTGGCATGTCAGTAACATGGTCAGTAACATGTCAGTGTCATGTCAGTAACATGGTCAGTAACATGTCAGTGTCATATCAGTAACATGTCAGTGTCATGTCAGTATCATGTCAGTATCATGGTCAGTATCATGGTCAGTATCATGGTCAGTATCATGTCGGTATAATGGTCAGTATTATGTCAGTATCATGGTCAGTATCATGGTCAGTATCATTGTCAGTATCATGGTCAGTATCATGGTCAGTAACATGGTCAGTGTCATGTCAGTATCATGTCAGTATCATGGTCAGTATCATGTCAGTGTCATGTCAGTAACATGTCAGTGTCATGTCAGTAACATGTCAGTGTCATGTCAGTAACATGTCAGTAACATGTCAGTGTCATGTCAGTAACATGGTCAGTGTCATGTCAGTATCATGTCAGTATCATGGTCAGTATCATGTCAGTATCATGGTCAGTAACATGTCAGTGTCATGTCAGTAACATGTCAGTGTCATGTCAGTAACATGTCAGTAACATGTCAGTGTCATGTCAGTAACATGTCAGTGTCATGTCAGTAACATGTCAGTGTCATGTCAGTAACATGGTCAGTAACATGTCAGTGTCATGTCAGTAACATGGTCAGTAACATATCAGTGTCATGTCAGTAACATGGTCAGTAACATGTCAGTAACATGTCAGTGTCATGTCAGTATCATGTCAGTAACATGGTCAGTAACATGTCAGTAACATGTCAGTGTCATGTCAGTATCATGTCAGTATCATGTCAGTAACATGGTCAGTATCATGTCAGTATCATGTCAGTATCATGTCAGTATCATGTCAGTATCATGTCAGTATCATGTCAGTATCATGTCAGTAACATGGTCAGTAACATGTCAGTATCATGTCAGTATCATGTCAGTAACATGTCAGTATCATGTCAGTAACATGTCAGTATCATGTCAGTATCATGTCAGTAACATGTCAGTATCATATGTCAGTATCATGTCAGTAACATGTCAGTATCATGTCAGTATCATGTCAGTATCATGTCAGTAACATGTCAGTATCATGTCAGTAACATGTCAGTATCATGTCAGTATCATGTCAGTATCATGTCAGTAACATGTCAGTATCATGTCAGTATCATGTCAGTATCATGTCAGTATCATGTCAGTATCATGGTCAGTATCATGTCAGTAACATGGTCAGTAACATGGTCAGTAACATGTCAGTATCATGTCAGTATCATGTCAGTAACATGTCAGTATCATGTCAGTGTCATGGTCAGTATCATGTCAGTATCATGTCAGTAACATGGTCAGTATCATGTCAGTATCATGTCAGTATCATGTCAGTAACATGTCAGTATCATGTCAGTAACATGTCAGTATCATGTCAGTGTCATGGTCAGTATCATGTCAGTATCATGTCAGTAACATGGTCAGTATCATGTCAGTATCATGTCAGTATCATGTCAGTATCATGTCAGTGTCATGTCAGTATCATGTCAGTAACATGTCAGTAACATGTCAGTATCATGTCAGTAACATGTCAGTATCATGTCAGTATCATGTCAGTAACATGTCAGTATCATGTCAGTAACATGTCAGTAACATGTCAGTAACATGTCAGTATCATGTCAGTATCATGGTCAGTATCATGTCAGTATCATGTCAGTAACATGTCAGTGTCATGTCAGTAACATGTCAGTATCATGTCAGTATCATGTCAGTATCATGTCAGTATCATGTCAGTATCATGTCAGTATCATGGTCAGTATCATGGTCAGTATCATGTCAGTATCATGTCAGTAACATGTCAGTAACATGTCAGTATCATGTCAGTATCATGTCAGTATCATGTCAGTAACATGTCAGTGTCATGTCAGTATCATGTCAGTATCATGTCAGTATCATGTCAGTATCATGTCAGTAACATGTCAGTGTCATGTCAGTAACATGTCAGTATCATGTCAGTATCATGTCAGTATCATGTCAGTAACATGTCAGTAACATGTCAGTATCATGTCAGTATCATGTCAGTATCATGTCAGTAACATGTCAGTATCATGTCAGTATCATGTCAGTATCATGTCAGTATCATGGTCAGTATCATGTCAGTATCATGTCAGTATCATGTCAGTATCATGGTCAGTATCATGTCAGTATCATGTCAGTATCATGTCAGTATCATGTCAGTAACATGTCAGTATCATGTCAGTATCATGTCAGTATCATGTCAGTAACATGTCAGTAACATGTCAGTATCATGTCAGTATCATGTCAGTAACATGTCAGTATCATGTCAGTAACATGTCAGTAACATGTCAGTATCATGTCAGTATCATGTCAGTATCATGTCAGTATCATGGTCAGTATCATGTCAGTAACATGGTCAGTAACATGGTCAGTAACATGTCAGTATCATGTCAGTATCATGTCAGTAACATGTCAGTATCATGTCAGTAACATGTCAGTATCATGTCAGTATCATGTCAGTATCATGTCAGTAACATGTCAGTATCATGTCAGTATCATGTCAGTATCATGTCAGTATCATGTCAGTATCATGTCAGTAACATGTCAGTATCATGTCAGTATCATGTCAGTAACATGTCAGTATCATGTCAGTATCATGTCAGTATCATGTCAGTATCATGTCAGTATCATGTCAGTAACATGTCAGTATCATGTCAGTATCATGTCAGTATCATGTCAGTATCATGTCAGTATCATGTCAGTAACATGTCAGTATCATGTCAGTAACATGTCAGTATCATGTCAGTATCATGTCAGTATCATGTCAGTATCATGTCAGTAACATGTCAGTATCATGTCAGTATCATGTCAGTAACATGTCAGTATCATGTCAGTAACATGTCAGTATCATGTCAGTATCATGTCAGTATCATGTCAGTATCATGTCAGTAACATGTCAGTATCATGTCAGTAACATGTCAGTATCATGTCAGTATCATGTCAGTAACATGTCAGTATCATGTCAGTAACATGTCAGTAACATGTCAGTATCATGTCAGTATCATGTCAGTATCATGTCAGTATCATGTCAGTAACATGTCAGTAACATGTCAGTATCATGTCAGTATCATGTCAGTGTCATGTCAGTATCATGTCAGTATCATGTCAGTATCATGTCAGTATCATGTCAGTGTCATGTCAGTAACATGTCAGTATCATGTCAGTATCATGTCAGTATCATGTCAGTAACATGTCAGTGTCATGTCAGTAACATGTCAGTATCATGTCAGTATCATGTCAGTATCATGTCAGTAACAGGTCAGTATCATGTCAGTATCATGTCAGTATCATGTCAGTATCATGTCAGTAACATGTCAGTGTCATGTCAGTAACATGTCAGTATCATGTCAGTATCATGTCAGTATCATGTCAGTAACATGTCAGTATCATGTCAGTATCATGTCAGTATCATGTCAGTATCATGTCAGTAACATGTCAGTGTCATGTCAGTAACATGTCAGTATCATGTCAGTATCATGTCAGTATCATGTCAGTAACATGTCAGTGTCATGTCAGTATCATGGTCAGTATCATGTCAGTAGCATGTCAGTAACATGTCAGTGTCATGTCAGTAACATGTCAGTATCATGTCAGTATCATGGTCAGTATCATGTCAGTATCATGTCAGTAACATGTCAGTATCATGTCAGTATCATGTCAGTATCATGTCAGTGTCATGTCAGTAACATGTCAGTATCATGTCAGTGTCATGTCAGTAACATGTCAGTGTCATGTCAGTAACATGTCAGTATCATGTCAGTATCATGGTCAGTATCATGGTCAGTATCATGTCAGTATCATGTCAGTAACATGTCAGTATCATGTCAGTATCATGTCAGTAACATGTCAGTGTCATGTCAGTAACATGTCAGTATCATATCAGTAACATGTCAGTATCATGTCAGTATCATGTCAGTATCATGTCAGTATCATGTCAGTATCATGTCAGTATCATGTCAGTATCATGTCAGTATCATGTCAGTATCATGTCAGTAACATGTCAGTATCATGTCAGTATCATGTCAGTATCATGTCAGTAACATGTCAGTATCATGTCAGTATCATGTCAGTAACATGTCAGTATCATGTCAGTATCATGTCAGTATCATGTCAGTAACATGTCAGTATCATGTCAGTATCATGGTCAGTATCATGTCAGTATCATGTCAGTAACATGTCAGTATCATGTCAGTATCATGTCAGTAACATGTCAGTATCATGTCAGTGTCATGTCAGTAACATGTCAGTATCATGTCAGTATCATGTCAGTATCATGTCAGTAACATGTCAGTATCATGTCAGTATCATGGTCAGTATCATGTCAGTAACATGTCAGTAACATGTCAGTATCATGTCAGTATCATGGTCAGTATCATGTCAGTAACATGTCAGTAACATGTCAGTATCATGTCAGTATCATGGTCAGTATCATGTCAGTATCATGTCAGTATCATGTCAGTATCATGTCAGTAACATGTCAGTATCATGTCAGTATCATGTCAGTAACATGTCAGTGTCATGTCAGTAACATGTCAGTATCATGTCAGTATCATGTCAGTAACATGTCAGTGTCATGTCAGTAACATGTCAGTGTCATGTCAGTAACATGTCAGTAACATGTCAGTATCATGTCAGTATCATGTCAGTAACATGTCAGTGTCATGTCAGTAACATGTCAGTATCATGTCAGTAACATGTCAGTAACATGTCAGTGTCATGTCAGTAACATGTCAGTATCATGTCAGTAACATGTCAGTAACATGTCAGTATCATGTCAGTAACATGTCAGTATCATGTCAGTGTCATGTCAGTAACATGTCAGTGTCATGTCAGTGTCATGTCAGTAACATGTCAGTGTCATGTCAGTAACATGTCAGTATCATGTCAGTGTCATGTCAGTAACATGTCAGTGTCATGTCAGTAACATGTCAGTAACATGTCAGTGTCATGTCAGTGTCATGTCAGTAACATGTCAGTATCATGTCAGTGTCATGTCAGTAACATGTCAGTGTCATGTCAGTAACATGTCAGTATCATGTCAGTAACATGTCAGTATCATGTCAGTAACATGTCAGTAACATGTCAGTATCATGTCAGTAACATGTCAGTGTCATGTCAGTGTCATGTCAGTAACATGTCAGTATCATGTCAGTGTCATGTCAGTAACATGTCAGTGTCATGTCAGTAACATGTCAGTATCATGTCAGTAACATGTCAGTATCATGTCAGTATCATGTCAGTAACATGTCAGTGTCATGTCAGTAACATGTCAGTATCATGTCAGTAACATGTCAGTATCATGTCAGTAACATGTCAGTAACATGTCAGTATCATGTCAGTAACATGTCAGTGTCATGTCAGTGTCATGTCAGTAACATGTCAGTATCATGTCAGTGTCATGTCAGTATCATGTCAGTGTCATGTCAGTAACATGTCAGTGTCATGTCAGTAACATGTCAGTAACATGTCAGTAACATGTCAGTAACATGTCAGTAACATGTCAGTAACATGTCAGTAACATGTCAGTAACATGTCAGTAACATGTCAGTAACATGTCAGTAACATGTCAGTAACATGTCAGTATCATGTCAGTGTCATGTCAGTATCATGTCAGTGTCATGTCAGTAACATGTCAGTATCATGTCAGTGTCATGTCAGTAACATGTCAGTATCATGTCAGTGTCATGTCAGTAACATGTCAGTGTCATGTCAGTAACATGTCAGTATCATGACAGTAACATGGTCAGTATCATGTCAGTATCATGTCAGTAACATGTCAGTATCATGTCAGTAACATGTCAGTATCATGTCAGTAACATGTCAGTATCATGTCAGTAACATGTCAGTATCATGTCAGTAACATGTCAGTAACATGTCAGTATCATGTCAGTAACATGTCAGTGTCATGTCAGTAACATGTCAGTATCATGTCAGTAACATGGTCAGTATCATGTCAGTATCATGTCAGTAACATGTCAGTATCATGTCAGTAACATGTCAGTATCATGTCAGTAACATGTCAGTATCATGTCAGTAACATGTCAGTAACATGTCAGTATCATGTCAGTAACATGTCAGTATCATGTCAGTAACATGTCAGTATCATGTCAGTAACATGTCAGTGTCATGTCAGTAACATGTCAGTAACATGTCAGTGTCATGTCAGTATCATGTCAGTAACATGTCAGTATCATGTCAGTAACATGTCAGTATCATGTCAGTAACATGTCAGTATCATGTCAGTAACATGTCAGTATCATGTCAGTAACATGTCAGTATCATGTCAGTAACATGTCAGTGTCATGTCAGTAACATGTCAGTATCATGTCAGTAACATGTCAGTATCATGTCAGTAACATGTCAGTGTCATGTCAGTGTCATGTCAGTGTCATGTCAGTAACATGTCAGTGTCATGTCAGTAACATGTCAGTATCATGTCAGTAACATGTCAGTGTCATGTCAGTAACATGTCAGTATCATGTCAGTAACATGTCAGTATCATGTCAGTAACATGTCAGTGTCATGTCAGTAACATGTCAGTGTCATGTCAGTAACATGTCAGTATCATGTCAGTAACATGTCAGTGTCATGTCAGTAACATGTCAGTGTCATGTCAGTAACATGTCAGTAACATGTCAGTATCATGTCAGTAACATGTCAGTGTCATGTCAGTAACATGTCAGTATCATGTCAGTAACATGTCAGTGTCATGTCAGTAACATGTCAGTATCATGTCAGTGTCATGTCAGTAACATGTCAGTATCATGTCAGTAACATGTCAGTGTCATGTCAGTAACATGTCAGTGTCATGTCAGTAACATGTCAGTATCATGTCAGTGTCATGTCAGTAACATGTCAGTATCATGTCAGTAACATGTCAGTGTCATGTCAGTAACATGTCAGTGTCATGTCAGTAACATGTCAGTGTCATGTCAGTAACATGTCAGTGTCATGTCAGTAACATGTCAGTGTCATGTCAGTAACATGTCAGTGTCATGTCAGTAACATGTCAGTAACATGTCAGTGTCATGTCAGTAACATGTCAGTGTCATGTCAGTAACATGTCAGTGTCATGTCAGTAACATGTCAGTGTCATGTCAGTAACATGTCAGTGTCATGTCAGTAACATGTCAGTGTCATGTCAGTAACATGCCACGAGTCTCCAACCGCTGCAGATATACTGTACTAGTTACATTATTGTATTCATTATTGTATTCATTATTGTATTCTATTGCATTCAATCTGTATTGTATTACCATACAAATTGGTTAAAATAATGTTTTATTGTAGCTTTAAAGAGGCCATTATTAGCCTGGTATGTGCTTCTTGTCTGTGTGCTTTTGACAGAGAGGGTACACTACATGCAATGTTGTAGTTATTGCATCAGAGCGGCTCAAAGATGGAGTGGACCTCCTGATCGCCATAGCAACGGACTTGCCCGTTTCTTCTGTTAGTTGTATTTGCTGTGTTTTTGTAGTCTAGTGGTGTCCGTCCAATAACGTCAACACAGTCTGTGCACCCTGGATGTGCAGTTAGAAATCACACTCATGTGAAGTGAGGGGCGCTCTTATCATCATACAGTACATCATCATACATCACATTCCGTGCTCAGCCAATCAAATCGTTACAAATGGCCAATCACTTTTGCCGTCCTCACTTTTATCATCAATATGTACTTTTCTCAGCCAATCAAATCATCACTATGGGGTGATCATCAGCCAATCATCAGCCAATGTTGTGTTCACACAAACCCTCAAAGCTGGGCATAGGAGGGGATAGAAATCTAGGACACTGGTTCTCAACTTTGTGAACCACCAGGGGTCTGAGAGTGTTCACGTGGAACCAAATGGACCCTTACTAGTCCATTTGGTTACATTCTCAGAAATAAATGAACACAGTGTAGTTGGTCCCAGAGATTAAACACTGGAACACGCCCAGGGTGCCGGCCCGGTTCCGGCGAGTCGCCACACGTCCGAAACGGTACAAAAATTACCGTGTGGGGGTCCCCAGGGGGTCCCTCTCTACTGTACTGTCACACCCGAAATCATACAGTTAATGTTTGTGCGTGCGTGCGTGCGTGCGTGCGTGCGTGCGTGCGTGCGTGCGTGCGTGCGTGCGTGCGTGCGTGCGTGTGTGGGTAGGGGGTAAAGGACCTGGATATTGGATATGGGACACTGGCCCAAAAACGTTTGAGAAACCCTGATCTAGGCGGTGAGCAGCTACACTCAGACCTCCCACAAGTCCCTCTGTGTGCCTGCATGGCACTGAGGCCGCCATTGTCTCATATTGCCCCAAATGCCACGTACACCACACCGTCGGCATCAAGCATGCAGCAGGCTTATGAAAGGTTAAGGTCTGCTGTGGCTTTGCAGGCATGACTGGCGTGACTGAAATGTTATTGGAGACAGGTGAGATGTAGAGATGATAGGTGGGCTTTAGCTCAACCCTGGCCTTTTGTTCAAAGTTACAAGCTGTTTACCTTCAGTAAGTCAATCTTCATTTCCTTCCACCCACCTGGAAATAGACAGACGGACCTCACTCTCATGCACAGACAGTCAATTGTTCAACTGTTATGTCATCAAAATGTTCTCTCTCTCTCTCTTCCGAAAGTTAAAAAATCACACCCATGTGAACTGAGTGGTGCAAATCCTCCCCCCCCCCCTATGTCTCTCTCTCTCTCTCTCTCTCTCTCTCTCTCTCTCTCTCTCTCTCTCTCTCATTAGCAGGCAACATGCAGCACTATCTCTCTCTCTCCGTTTCTGGCACAACAGCGCCACTTTTGGTACTCATTGGTACTGGTCACACACATAGTCACACACAAACGGACATTGCTGTTCGTTGGAGTGGTTGCACCACTCAAAAATTGCGGCTCAACATCCAACCAGTTAGGATAAAATCTTTCTACTTCATTCCGGCGCTTTTCTCTGTTTTGAATGAAAAGTAATGCTACCATTCTTTCACATTAACCTTAACGTCTGTTTGGCTATTTGTGACCACCTACGTTTTTGTGTTCATTCATTCTCCCAATCTATTGTTTTAGGTGCGACCCCAAGACCTTTCCTGTAGCACCACCATCCGGCCATACTTTCAAATTAACAACCTGGGAAGATTTATTTTGAGGCCACTCAGTATAGTGTGAATGCTTCTCGGTACAGGTTATCCTGCTGTGCATTATAATAAACAAGGTATGCTACCGTAGAGAATCGCTATCCGCCTTGGGCCCTTGGCTGAGACATTTCTGCAATATTAATATTTCCGTGTATTTATTAATTTAATTTTGACCAAGCTGCACAGTTCAATTGATGCAGTGATTAACTGCAACATCTCAGATCAAAGAATTATCACAAGTAGGCTATAAGGGAGTGTTAATGACCCTGCACTGCACAATGTTAGTTTTCTTTGTCATTTTCAAATTGAACATTGTAATATTGAGACAATTGCTTGTGATTGCATTGTCTTTTTTTGGTCTGCATTTAGCCAAGGTTATTATAGCCAACATAAGTCCCTGCGACATACTAGCGTCATGTCCAGGGGGTGTACTTGTACATCAAGCTGCCTCACGCTACAGAAACAGGAGATAGGCTCCTGCCCCTATGGGCCTCATGGCTCGGCAAGGCTACTTATAGCCAACATTAACAACAAGGTGAGCCAGTTTCAGGTGAGCCACTAATGACAATTCTTCAAAACCTGCTTTGTCAAGTATGTTACAAGCACGGTCACTATATAGTTTTGAACTTTTGAGTTTAATTACATTTTCAATGTAATTTTGTAATTTATAGTTAGTTCGATTCCAGCTCCAACTAACTAACAAACATCACTGTTACTTTACTTACTTACTCATAAACAAACAAACACAAGGCAAGGTCTTCCCTCGTAATTTAGCAACAGAACAGTGACTCTCAGGGGTAGAGTGGCTGGATGGTAACCGCAAGGTTGCCAGTTCGAACCCGGGCTCCCCCAGAGTTAGTGTCGAAGTGTCCTTGAGCAAGACACTGAACCCCCAATTGCTCCTGATGTGCTGGTTGGTGCCTTGCATGGTTTCTGCTGCCATCGGTGTATGAATGTGTGTGTGAATGGGTGAATGTAATGCACAATCTATGTAAAGCGCCTTGGATAAAGGCGCTATATAAATGCACCATTTATTTATTTATTTATTTAAAGGAGTATAGTCCTGCTAGTAGCCCCTAAAGTCTGCCTCATATTATTATTCTTGCAGTAAATTACGTCTACTCTTTCAAGAACGCTGTCTTATTGAACTAACCCACAAAAACACAAGATATTACAGTAATCAGTTGATTAGATAGTAGATAACTATATAAAACGTGGTTAAGGACCACCCAATAAGATAAAAGAAAATGCATGACAGACATGATTGATCAACCTTACCACAGACTTCCAGAGGCTTATACTGAATCTTTCTCTGTCAAACCCTAGACTTGTTGACTTGAGATTCAGACACTCTGTCACTGTCTTTCTTTCTCTCTCTCTCTCTCTCTCTCTTTCTTTCTTTCTTTCTTTCTTTCTTTCTTTCTTTCTTTCTTTCTTTCTTTCTCTCTTTCTTTCTTTCTTTCTTTCTTTCTTTCTTTCTTTCTTTCTTTCTTTCTTTCTCTCTCTCTCTCTCTCTCTCTTTCTTTCTTTTTTTCTTTCTCTTTCTTTCTTTCTTTCTTTCTTTCTTTCTTTCTTTCTTTCTTTCTTTCTTTCTCTCTTTCTTTCTTTCTTTTTTTCTTTCTCTCTCTTTCTCTCTCTTTCTTTCTTTCTTTCTTTCTTTATCTTTCTTTCTTTCTTTCTTTCTTTCTTTCTTTCTCTCTCTCTCTCTTTCTTTCTTTCTTTCTTTCTCTTTCTTTCTTTCTTTCTTTCTTTCTTTCTTTCTTTCTTTCTTCTCTCTCTCTTTCTTTCTTTCTTTCTTTCTTTCTTTCTTTCTTTCTCTCTCTCTCTCTCTCTCTCTTTCTTTCTTTCTTTCTTTCTCTTTCTTTCTTTCTTTCTTTCTTTCTTTCTTTCTTTCTCTCTTTCTTTCTTTCTTTCTTTCTTTCAATCATATCATCTGTGATTGGTGCATCGCTATTATAGTAATAGTAATACTACAGTAGTATTTACATACTAGGGTAATACTCAGAAGTAGTAGTAGTAGTAGTAGTAGTAGTAGTAGCAGCAGCAGCAGCAGCATCAGCAGTAGTAGTAGTAGTAGTAGTAGTAGTACAACAACGTACAACAACAATAGTATTTGTAGGGTAATCCTCAGTAGACTTGGTCTCTCTCAGGCTCAATGGTAGAGGTAGTAGTAGTAGTAGTAGTAGTAGTAGTAGTAGTAGTAGTAGTAGTAGTAGTAGTAGTAGTACAACAACAACAACAACAACAACAACAACAACAACAACAACAACAACAACAATAGTATTTGTAGGGTAATCCTCAGAGCAGACTCTCTCTCTCAGGCTCAATGGTAGAGGTACAGTATAGTAGTAGTAGTAGTAGTAGTAGTAGTAGTAGTACAACAACAACAACAACAACAACAACAACAACAACAACAACAACAACAACAACAACAACAACAACAGTAGTATTTGTAGGGTAATCCTCAGAGCAGACTTGGTCTCTCTCAGGCTCAGTGGTAGAGGTAGGCTACAGTAGTAGTAGTAGTAGTAGTAGTAGTAGTAGTAGTAGTAGTAGTAGTAGTAGTAGTAGTAGTAGTAGTAGTAGTAGTAGTAGTACTAGTACAACAACAACAACAACAACAACAACAACAATAGTATTTGTAGGGTAATCCTCAGAGCAGACTTGGTCTCTCTCAGGCTCAGTGGTAGAGGTACAGTACAGTAGTAGTAGTAGTAGTAGTAGTAGTAGGAGTAGTAGTAGTAGTAGTAGTAGTAGTAGTAGTAGTAGTAGTAGTAGTAGTAGTACAACAACAATAATAGTATTTGTAGGGTAATCCTCAGAGCAGACTCTCTCTCAGGCTCAATGGTAGAGGTAGTAGTAGTAGTATAGTAGTAGTAGTAGTAGTAGTAGTAGTAGTAGTAGTAGTAGTAGTACTACAACAACAACAATAGTATTTGTAGGGTAATCCTCAGAGCAGACTCTCTCTCTCAGGCTCAATGGTAGAGGTACAGTGGTAGTAGTAGTAGTAGTAGTAGTAGTAGTAGTAGTAGTAGTAGTAGTAGTAGTAGTAGTAGTAGTAGTAGTACAACAACAACAACAACAACAACAACAACAACAACAATAGTATTTGTAGGGTAATCCTCAGAGCAGACAGTCTCTCTCAGGCTCAATGGTAGAGGCGGTACTGCTAATCAGCCTGAAGAAGTAAAGGAAACACTGTGACAGAGCAGGTAATGAGAAGTAATGAATCACTAATCACAGCCTCTTTACAACCCTTGGAGCACAGATGAAAAATTAACGGTAATTAGCTTGTGCAGTTGTGAAAACAATATTTAAGACCGTTCGGTGTCACGTGGCACAGAGTTAACAGATTTCCTTTAAAGCTCCAAATAAATCAGAACCGCTGCACACAAATCTCAAGCAAGTTGGTTTAAAAAACATGAGGTTGGTGCAGACGGCTTTTTCTTGTCTGTCTCCTCTTTCATTTGGTTTCTGCTCAGGAACTCTGAATGCTAAACCAGTGAAGTGTGAGATAACATTCAGTGAAGTGAGAGAGAGAGAGAGAGAGAGGGAGAGAGACACGCACGCACGCACGCACGCACGCACGCACGCACGCGCACACCAGCGGAGACTGAACTGCAGGTTACATCAAATTATTGGCTTAGGAATGTGACAAAAAAACAAAAACTCTCCATTAATTCAATGCTTCATTTGGTATGCAATTGATAGAAAATAAGTCATTTTTTGGGGGACCCTTAGTTTAACCCATAAAACTTGAGTTGTACTTAGTTGTACTTAGTTGTGCACCAGCGGCAGTGCCACGCACCCAATATAGCCGATCTACAAGCTCACAACCGGTGCTCAAAAGCATAATTCAAATGTGTAAGTTATATTAATTGTGAGGAGTATAGTAATACACACACACACACACACACGCACGCATGCACGCACGCACGCACGCACGCACGCACGCACGCACGCACGCACGCACGCACGCACACACACACACACACACACACACACAAAATGTACGGTAATGTACAGACATACAGTAGGTTACACCCCGCTGTGAACTCCTTGTATCTCTCCATGGTTGTTGTGTGTGCGTTGACAGACATGCAGGCGGGGAGCGGAGTGAGCGATGCTTTTGACACAGCCCGTGTTTGACACGTCTGCGTGAGACTCAAAGTACAGGATCCAGACACGGGCTGTCAATCAAAGCCAGCCCATCTCCCGTGTGAGACGTGCCAGTTTAGTCACAGTTACAATGGAACTAATACGCGTTAACTGGAGCACGGCACACACATGGTTATGGGCTCGGTGCAGGCGCATCCGCAGTATCCCGAGGCCCGGATTGAAAGGATGCCAAAGAACATAAAGCGCTAAGATATAAAAAGAATTACAAGGGGACAAATAAAACGCGGGGATTATGTCAGTGTGAGAAATGGAGGTGTTGTAATTCTCGTGCCTGGCTCGCCTCTCCTGTTACAGCGTCCTGGGCCTGTGGGCCGCAGCCCGACAGGCTTGCACCTGTGCTCGGAAGATCCAAGGGGCTTTAGAGACAAAATGGAAGAGGAGACCGTTTTATCGTAGTCTACGATGTGTGAGAATGGGTGAAAGAGAGGGAGAGAGAGACAGAGATGATGATAATGATGATTGTGTTGCTGGAGACAGAACTCCTGTCCCACAGAATGGCGGATCTGACGTCCCGTGCCAAATGGGATGCCAACACCCATGTTTGTATATCCGCGGCATATGTGTTGGAGATTAACCTTGTCTCCATATTGCGCGGTACACAACTACACATGTTCACTCAGACAATGACAGATATTGAGCAAAATGTGAGTCCGGCACTTTAACAGTGCAGTTACTCTGATGCTCAGCCACTCATGTCACATTATCCCCCAAAGTCCATTTGAGTTTTGAAAGCTTTTCTTCTTTTCCTGCTCCTCGGCTGATAAGCACCGTCTTGCATGGCAAACATTTGCACTGCCACGAAAACTCCATTAAAATCTCTTCATGGCGAAGTGAGAGTGCCCTGAAGTTAAAGACTATAATTGAAATACATTTGACAAACCGTGCATCGTTAAGCGACAATAGTCAAGCTGCGAGGCTCTCACTCGAGTTATCCGCCGGAAATGTTTGTCTGCGTTTCGTTGGGTGGCTTGTGTAGTTTTATTGAACAGGACATCTCTGAAACACTGATTCTTACACTTTTTCTATATGCTAAGGATCCATAAAAACAGATACAGCCTTTCAATTAATATTAGAATGGATTTTCTTGCAAGAGTTGCAGTTTTATTACTTTTTTTTTGCTATAGCAATTCGGATCCAGAGCTGAGCTGAGCTGAGCAGCCCAGGGCATCCATTCCCTCCCACTGCCTCCCATCAAGCCTGATGTCACTCATATAAGGCCCGGTTGCCCCATCCATGTGTCTGCGGACTAGGGCATTCACTTCTAGTCATTTTTACTAGTTGACTAGTTGCCTAGTTTACTAGTCGACTAGTCGACTAGTCGACTAGTTGTTTAACTACCTATTATGTAAAAAAAAACAAAAAACTATAATCTACCTGATCTTGAGGCCTACAAAATCGGGGGGAAAAATAATAATATATATATATATATTTATTTTCTTATCAACTAGTCAACTAGTACCAACAAGGTCGACTAGTGGATTCTAGTTGCTTAATGCCCTACTGCGGACAGAATGGGATTGTGATTATAGGCTACTATACTACTGTATCATTTTTGTTTGCAGACACGAACACGTTCCAGAACAAGAGCAACGTGGGCTGCACTCAATACACGACAGTAATCTATAAGGACCTTCACAGATTTGTGATTTTGTGAGAAGAGGTCTACTAGTCCAGGCTCTCAGGAATATTTCCGTGCTAATCAGTCGAATTTGGCCCAGATGTATTCCTAGGGCATTAAGCTCTAATGATTTAGCGAGGGTGCCTGAGCCAGCGACCTTCGGGGTCGCCATAGCAGACAAATTATCCAAATATGGCTGCCACCTGAAAATGGTTTTGGCCATAACTTTTGAACCTGATTTCAATGTTGGAATGCTTCTCCCCGAGATTGAGTGTCTGGACATAAAAACTATAATTTGCACCATTTCCAAGATGGTGGCTATTTAGAATAAGCGACCGCTCCTCCCCCGTCCATTGATTTCAATGGGAATGTGGTGCCAACTGGTGAGGTTTTTAGCTATTACTTTCAATGGTGTTAGCATTGCCTTTCTATAAAATGAGTTATAACAACTTTTGACACTTTTGGAAAACTTGGGGCTCCATTTTCGTTACCGCTAAACCCCTTATCCCTAAACTTCTTTTTTTTTACTATTTTGCAAAACATTTTTGAATAGTTAAAATGGCCAGTCTATAAGCTCACAACGTGTCAATGTAGATTGGCTAGTTGAACTATTAAAAAATGTTTTTCAAAATAGTAAAAAAGGCAAAGAAGTTTAGGCATAATTAAGGGATTTAGCGGTGACGAAAATGGAGCCCTTGGTGTATGTTTCCCTTTTTTTCTCCTTTTTTTTTTAAAAACATTGAAACAATGGAACCCTCAGATGCTCAGCACTCTAATTTTCTTATGACCGATATGGACACTGTCCCCCAAAACATTTATTCAACATACATTTTCAACCCGATTGAGTGTAGAATTGCAGGAATTGGTTTAAGATAAAATATATAAAGACATCATGAAACAACAGAGTAGAACACATTCCTAATGATACAGTATGTATTAGGGCATTCACTTCTAGTCATTTTTACTAGTTGACTAGTTGCCTGGTTTACTAGTCGACTAGTCGACTAGTTGTTAAACCACCTTTTATGTGTTTTTTTTTTTTTGTTTTTTTTTGGAAATAATATTTGTACATTTAAAAACTGTGTACATTGGTGACTATAACTATAATCTACCTGATATTGAGGCCTACAAAATCGGTAAAAAATAACTTTTTTTTTTTTTTTTCTTATCAACTAGTCGACTAGTACCAGCAAGGTCGACTAGTGGATTTACTAGTCGACTAGTAAACTAGTCGACTAGTTGCTTAATGCCCTAGTATGTATGCCTATATATGAAACAATAAAAACAAGAATGGTCTCATACAGATAAACAGTGTTTAGAATTTGAACAATACGTTTTGATTTGAACAATAATAACACGTTAGACGTTAGATAATAAATAACACGTTACCACTAATACTGCATGAACAATTGTGGTGAATATACGTAGCTGACACGATGCGAGCTTGTAGAGCGGCCATTTTAGAAAACATTTTGAAAACAAAAATACAAAAGACAATTCAAGGGAACGCACGACAACCCCTGAACCTCACAGTGAGAATAATTGTTCTTAAGCACTTAAGTCTTAGTCCCTAGTCTTTGATTGATTGATTGATTGATTGATTTATTTATTTAACAGTTTGCAGAATTACAGTACATTTCAAGTACAACTCAATACAAAAACTGTTAACAGTGAGTGGACGACACCATAAAGCATTACACTTGTTTACAATAGGGCCGACCATTTTCAATTCATCAAAAACATTTAGAGACGTACGAATATACACAACTATATAGTCAAAAATAAATCATCATAGGAGGTAAAAAGGGAAAAGAAATATATACAGTGAGGGGAAACAGGGGTGGGTGGGGGATTCAGATTTTACGGGGGCCAGTTTCAAATTGCAGCCGTCCGTAGGTGCCCTTTGAGAGCAGTTTTGAAGGAGTCAAGAGATTCACATGTCTTAATGACTGTTGGTAGGGCGTTCCACATTTTGGTGGCATAGGAGCATGGTTTGTTGAACTCCCTCTGGTGTTGTGGGAGTGGACTTTGTTGACATTAAGGAAGTATTTAGACAGTCCATACTCAGTTAAACAGAATTTCAGCAGGGATGCTGCAGGCCGGTTTCAAGTGGTTAAACATGCATCTGCGTCATGAGGAGGGCTTGTTGATACGATCCCAGGTCAGAAACTCTCTCTCTCTCTACTTGGATGCTTCTGTCTGCAGATTTGAAGAGACAGCCACATCCTTGACAAATACACCTGTCACTGGGTCGAGTCACATCACATTGTCACATTCACAGCAATGAGACTGAGGAGGTGTGAGTGTATGTGTGCGCGCGCGTGTGCGCGTGTGTGTGTGTGTTTATTGTTGTTTATTTAATGGATCCCCGTTAGCTGACGCCGGGGCGACAGCTAATCTTCCTGGGGTCCATATAAAATACATACAAAAAATACATACGGTAATTACAAATACATTCAACAAAATTAAATACATGAAAATACATACGTGTGTGTGTGTGTGTGTGTGTGTGTGTGTGTGTGTGTGTGTGTGTGTGTGTGTGTGTGTGTGTGTGTGTGTGTGTGTGTGTGTGTGTGTGTGTGCGTGTGTGCGTGCGTGCGTGCGTGTGTGTGGCGGGGGGGGGGGGGGGGGGGGGGTATGTGCAAACATTTATGTCTGTTGTAAAAGTTAAGCTTAAACAATAAAAATGCATTACGCTTAATAATACCAGTAAGACGCCCTGAGGGCGAGAAGCGACCTGGACCCTAAAGAGCGAGATGGCGTGCAGAGCATCCGCCTGGGTGATGACAGACTGCTGGGCTGGAGCTTTGGCATGGGGGGTCAGATCAACACATGGAATTCATTCTGTACTGGCCATATATGGAGCGTGTCTTGAGTGTATATAGGGTTTGATGAGGTCAGATCAACATATGGAATGTCAGAACAGGTCAGCTCCATATATGGAGATCTAAGGATGCTTAGGGTTTCAGCGGGGGCAGTGTCTTGAGTGTACAGGTTTTAAGGGGTGCCCAGGTGGCCGGGCCTTAATTTTTCAACATATGGAATGTGAGAACAGGTCAGCTCCATATGAGATCTAAGGGTTTGAGGTTTGAGGTCAGATGTAGAGTTGCTGGCCGGCTCCATATGTATCTTCTCCATGTATGGCTATCCAGGGTTTGATGAAGTCAGTGTCGTGATCTTCATATATGGAGAAGGCCATATATGGAGACGTGATGTCCCGTATGGAGGTGTGACACAACTGACAGACGGGTTTTGCAGGTTTTCATAGTAATCTGCGACCTACGGTTACAATTACAACTGTCCCATCATAATAGTAGGCGATTAATCCTTCGGTTTGCTATGATGTGTTTGTACATGTTCAATTAATTCTCAACAAAATGACAAGCACATCTCTTGTAGCTCTAGCATGGACGCTTTCACAAATATAATTTGTTTACAAAGTCCTACTGTATGTCAGCCGGCCGAGAATTTCTTTAGTCGAGGGCAGCTGCACTGAATAATACACCTCTGGAATCAATGTATGATGCTGGATGCTGGATTTATATTCTTAGTAAAACATACACAACACACAGATCTGTAATTCTGATGTCCTCTCCCAACAAAGAGGTAATCACCTGGGCTGTGGCTCAGGAGGTAGAGCAGGTCGTCCAATGATCCCTGGGCGGCTGTGGCTCAGGAGGTAGAGCAGGTCGTCCAATGATCCCTGGGTCGGCGGTTCGAATCCCGGCTCCTCCTGTCCACATGTCGAAGTGTCCTTGGGCAAGACAGTGAACCCTACATTGCCTCCAATGAGTTGGTCGGTGTGAGCTCGCCACCATTGGTGTGTGAATGTGGGAAGTGAGGACGCTGGTGTCGACTGTTCGCCGCTTCACCTCCCAATGTATGAATGAATGAACCATTGTAAAGCGCTTTGAGCACTTGGAAAAGCGCTATAAAAATGCAATTAAAAAAATGCAATTCATAACACGTACAGGATTCGAATCCATGCAGGTCTCTGCGTGGGAAACAAAAGCAAGAGTGAATCCAACCTTGACCAGGAAAGATATAGGGCTTGTGGAGCATATAGGCAGGGCTACTTGTCAACCAGAAGGTATCCTACCTACACCTGGGTCTAGATTAGTCAATGGACCACCAACCACTGTAGATGTCGGCCTACTATAGTTCTACTGTATTAAGTTACTCTATACCACCAGTCATCAGAGGAGGAAATATTGTCACTGTTTCTGCAAAGTGCAAAAAAACCTTAATCTTTAAAACGTTTGAGCCTAGATGCAGACCGACTCAATCCAATAATTTTTTTTATGGAGAATCAAAGTCTGATATATCTGCTATGCCCCTGGGCAAGAGTTGGTTTTTTCTAGTGAAAATCCCTATAGGGTCATCTTAAGATCGCATCATAATATGACGCGATCTAAGATATATCTACAGTAAGATCTTATATTATAACTAAGAACTGTGATCTAATGAACTAAACCTAAATGTTGACATTGGCAACGTATCAACATTGACATGTAATGTTTCAGTGGTTTTGCAGAAACGTCCAATGCGGATTGCTACCATACAGGTTGGTTAAAATAATAACAATGTATTATTTATATAAGTCCAGATTGTGGCTTTAATATCTATACGGTAATTAAAGCACGATCCCACTAAGTATCCACTTGTGCATCATGTGCATTGTGGGCATGCGGCATGCACATGCACACCTGTGCAGAAATATGTGGTCAGGTAATCTCTCTCTCTCTCTCTCTCTCTCTCTCTCTCTCTCTCTCTGTCTCTCTCTCTCTCTCTCTCTCTCTGCAGCAGTGTGGTAAGTTTTAGGGGAGGGGCCGGTTATGGGGACTGAGGGAGGAGGCGGGTGATGAGCTGCTGCAATAATAAGCAGATTTTAATGATTTACTATAAATCAGCCGACGAGGCCTCTGCTAGGGGAGACTGAGGGAGATGACAGCGCCTGACTCACACACCTCGCAAATGCCTCGCTGATGATGTGTGTGCGCTTCAGCTCATCAATCACTGAGCTTAGTGTGCGCGTGCACACACACACACACACGCACACACACACACACACACACACACACACATGCTCACAATGCTTGCAAAAACACGCTTGCACACGTGTAGAGTACATACACAACAATGTCACATATGTTTGCTTGCACGTGCACACACACACTCTCTCTCTCTCTCTCTCTCTCTCTCTCTCTCTCTCTCACGCATGCACGCGCACACACACACACATGTTTCTTGTCTCTAATGTCTCCTTTCCTGTGGCAGAGGACAAATCAATCATGGGTACGAAGTTCAAGGGGGTAAGAGATTGTCTGGTCGGTTTTTCCCTATGCTATTGATCCCATTTTACTGGCATCATCGCCAAGCTGTCGCACAACCCCCAGGACGGGGATGGATTGGAAGTGGATGATTGAGAGAGGAGGGGAGGGTGACATTCATTGTAATCTCAGCCATACTGGCATCAACACACACACACACACACACACACACACACACACACACACACACACACACACACACACACACACACACACACACACACACACACACACACACACACACACACACACACACGACAACACGCACCAGACAGACCAACACAATGACATTGAAAGTTAGACTTCAACCAGGAGTGTTTCCGGTGGGGGGAGCGGGGGTCGGGATGGGGTGACAATATACCCATCAAGTCATGTCTTCCTTATACATTTATACAAAGACTACTAGGCTACTTCACTTCACACGCGTTCCTTCCATGGAGGCTAACAGTGTTTTCATTTCATTTTCCTTTTTACCTCACGTTCTCTTGTCTCTGCACATTTTTCCGCCAGGCCTCATCCAGTACGTCTGACTGTCTGACGGTGCAGTGTTATCTCTTGTTCGGTGATTTGATGAAAATGACACTGGAGAGAAGAGAGAACACTTCCATGACAGCTCATGCTCATACCGATGCGTGTGTGTGTGTGTGTGTGTGTGTGTGTGTGTGTGTGTGTGTGTGTGTGTGCGTGCGTGCGTGCGTGCGTGCGTGCGTGCATGCGTGCGTGCGTGCGTGCGTGCGTGCGTGCGTGCGTGCGTGCGTGCGTGCGTGCGTGCGTGCGTGTGGGAGTACAGGAGAGTTGACACAGAATATTCTGTCCTCACACTTTGTGTCTATATGTGCAAAGACTGCGTATGTACCGACACCTATAATAAAGTAATTTCTTGAAAAGGGTACATGGTTTCTATTGTATTCCGGGTTGACCTTGTAAAACGGTAAATAGTACAACATAAATTACGTCGTTTTAATACAAAACCCAGATCTAAATGTCACAAAGAAGCAAGCTACTTTATTAAATCAACTGTTAAAGGTTGCGTAAGTGATATTACTTTCCATTGTTTTGTTTTTTTAACCCATTTTGGGCGGGAACCTCTTTTGGTGTTAGCATTATGTTATGCTTTAGCTATTGAAAAATAGCAGATCTACAAGCTCATTTTTGAAAAATCTTTGAGTATATATTCTTTCAGAGTTTCCGTTTTTAACTCAAATCTTTGCTTCTGGGGCGTCTCTGGGACATATTTTCAGATGGGGGTCGGCGGACAATTACAGATAATATTTGGGGACCTCGACATGTAATATTGAGAACCACTGATATATATTTTTTTAATTTCAACGTCAGGCCAAAATGGGTTAAATGAACTGACATTTCTAGACACTTTCAAACAAACCCTCTAATCCAGTGTTCAGTAACAGGGGTCTCCTCGTCTCTCCAGTGTTCAGTAACAGGGGTCTAATCCAGTGTTCAGTAACAGGGGTCTCCTCGTCTCTCCAGTGTTCAGTAACAGGGGTCTAATCCAGTGTTCAGTAACAGGGGTCTCCTCGTCTCTCCAGTGTTCAGTAACAGGGGTCTAATCCAGTGTTCAGTAACAGGGGTCTCCTCGTCTCTCCAGTGTTCAGTAACAGGGGTCTAATCCAGTGTTCAGTAACAGGGGTCTAATCCAGTGTTCAGTAACAGGGTCTCCTCGTCTCTGCAGCTCTTTAGAAAACAACAATACATTTTCAGGCTGAACAAGTGAAATTGGAAGTGAGAATACACTTCTCAAACACTTTAGTTTAATACAACAGGAGGCCTATTTCAGTTTGACTCACAGACTCTCCAAGGTATAAAATGTCATCAAGCTGTGTTAAACACACAATAGTACAGGAAATTAAATTCAATCCTATATATTAAAATGTCCTAGATAGATAGCTAGATAGATAGAATACTTTATTGGCAGTTTAAGAAAATTACAAAAAATGACATCATTTTAAAAAACGCCAAATGGACTTAGACACAAAAAAGCCTTCGCTTGTTTCCATTGTGGTCCACTTTGTAACATGAAACTATACACAAACATACTGTACAAACAAAACAACCATGAAACATATAACAAATAATCCTTATATATAAGGCTGGGAGCTATATACATAGGACAAGAGGTACCCTGCGAGAATAGTCCAGAGCATGGGAGATGGGCTATCCAGGGTCGGAAGCTAACTATGGCCAGTTAGTGTGTAGATGGAGCCATGATTTTTAGGTCTTTCCTAAATCTTGCAATAGAATTTAGGGATTTCAGGGCTGGAGGGAGTGCATTCCACAGAGTAGTGGCTGCGTAGTAAAAAACATTTTTTCCCTTGAGTGTCCTGAAACTGGGGGGAACAAGAAGGTTGGAAGAGAGAGTGGACAGGGGATGTCACAAACATAACATCCGTGGCACAGACCACTGGTATGTTCTTCCAATAGTCCCACCAGGGTCCATGTTTTAGATGTTTTAATGTGGCACAGACCACTGATATGTTCTTCCAATAGTCCCACCAGGGTTCATGTTTTACAATCCAGCGTACTGCTGTCCAGGGGCCACATTGTTCAACCAAACCTTCTGCTGCCAGGGGCCTCCAGGGGTCACGGGTTGCTCCAGGGTCTGGCATGAGAATAGTCACGCCATGTTGTACAACCCAGCTTACTGTGTCAGCAGCCCTCAGGGGCCACGTTGTACAACTCAGCTTACTGTCAGTGGCCCCCAGTGGCCACACGTAGTCAAGACGCACTGTTGCCTAAAATATTCTGTTCAGGGTTCTGCATAGGATATAGTCACAGCAAAAAATTACACACAAGGCACTACAGCAGTGTTTTGAAAACACTTAACCCCTATTTCTCCACTTACTGTAAGCCCTATATTGCTCAGTCACTGCTATTCTTTGGGTTAAACTTTGGAATATGATTGAATTGTCTTGAAGAAAGAAAGAAAGAAAGAAAGAAAGAAAGAAAGAAAGAAAGAAAGAAAGAAAGAAAGAAAGAAAGAAAGAAAGAAAGAAAGAAAGAAAGAAATGAATGAATGAATGAATGAATGAATGAATGAATGAATGAATGAATGAATGAAAGAAAGAACATATTTGAAAGAAAGTGTCACCGTCTCTGTCAGTGTGTCTGTTTGTCTATGTGTGTGTGTGTGTGTGTCTTTGTGAGTGGGCGTGTGTTTTGGCCGTAGGCTTGGCTCCAGCTCCAGCTTGGCGCACCTGGTTCCAGTTCTCTAATCTCCCTCACCTGGTTCCAGTTCTCTAATCTCCCTCACCTGGTTCCAGTTCTCTAATCTCCCTCACCTGGTTCCAGTTCTCTAATCTCCCTCACCTGGTTCCAGTTCTCTAATCTCCCTCACCTGGTTCCAGTTCTCTAATCTCCCTCACCTGGTTCCAGTTCTCTAATCTCCCTCACCTGGTTCCAGTTCTCTAATCTCCCTCACCTGCCTGGCATCAGATAATCATCCTCCAGTCTATAAGTGTTTGGTCTTCTCCCTGCGCCGATGCCAGATCGTTTCACAACCTCAGTGCGTGGTAACGCTTCTAGTCAACCTCAGTGCGTGGTAACGCTTCTAGTCAACCTCAGTGCGTGGTAACGCTTCTAGTCAACCTCAGTGCGTGGTAACGCTTCTAGTCAACCTCAGTGCGTGGTAACGCTTCTAGTCAACCTCAGTGCGTGGTAACGCTTCTAGTCAACCTCAGTGCGTGGTAACGCTTCTAGTCTACCTCAGTGCGTGGTAACGCTTCTAGTCTACCTCAGTGCGTGGTAACGCTTCTAGTCAACCTCAGTACGTGGTAACGCTTCTAGTCAACCTCAGTGCGTGGTAACGCTTCTAGTCAACCTCAGTGCGTGGTAACGCTTCTAGTCAACCTCAGTGCGTGGTAACGCTTCTAGTCAACCTCAGTACGTGGTAACGCTTCTAGTCAACCTCAGTGCGTGGTAACGCTTCTAGTCAACCTCAGTGCGTGGTAACGCTTCTAGTCAACCTCAGTGCGTGGTAACGCTTCTAGTCAACCTCTTTAGTATATTTCCTTGTGAATCCTTAGTGTTAGTATTTTTTGGAACCTTGATTTTTGCTTCTCGTGATTTTTGATCCTTGCTCTTCTTTTTTCTCAGTGATATTCTGACCAGCTTCTTTGCCTTGCCTGCCTGCCACCAGCCTCAGCCTGCTCGACCACACCGAATATAGCGGATCTACAAGCTCCTTTTTTCCTCCTGTGTTTTTTCAATAAACACCCTTGGACTTTGACTTTGTTGTGTTCTGCTTTTGGGTCTGCCAGTTTTTACAAATCGTGACAGAAAGAAAGAGAACATATTTGCCTGTCATGATCCATGATATGAGTGTCGGTTACAAAATGGGTAACATTTTGACAATTATGTAGCACTGCCCCTTTAAGTGTAGTTCATGAAAGGGGTGACCAGGTTTGAGGCCTGTGTTTTGAGTCTTTCAGCCAAGTGTCTAGTGAACGAGAGTTGGGAGTTTGTCGACGGGAAGAAAAAAGAGAACTTCCTAGCTGGCGCTATAGAGAGTTGGCTGAGAGAGTGGGAGTAGACAAAGATAAAGTAGGCCTAGTACATGCGTTCAGTTCTGGTCAGCTGTGCCAGTGTGGCTGCTCCCAGAGCCTACTGTAGATGTAACATGGACTGGCAGTGGCGTGCACAGACATTTAGAGGGGCAGGTGCTCAAGTTAAAAAAGGGCACCTTGTGCAGCGCGTGGAACCGGCCGGTTGCCTTAATCCATTTTGGGCGGGAACCCCTTTTGGTGTTAGCATTATGTTATGCTTTAGCTATTGAAAAATAGAAGATCTACAAGCTCATAGCGCGCCACCGAGTGGCGCGCTACGAGCTTGTAGGTCTGCTATTTTTGAAAAATCAAAAAAAAAGAGAAAAAAATGTTTTTTTTCTCGTTTTTTTCTCAAAAGGGCACATTGCCAAAAGGGCAGGGGGTGCTCTAGCACCCCCTAGTGTCTATCTGTGCACGCCACTGTGGACTGGAAGCAGCAGGGAGACATCACAAGCTCACAGGTAGAAGGATACTGTGGCAGTTCACCCACTTTGCCACTGATGATATATTGATCGACCTCTATTAAATTCTGATTATTTATTTCTAATCTAACAGGAAGGTCGGGACACAAATGGGTTAAAGTTTGAATTATTAATTGTTGTGTATGTTGCAGAGAATTATATTATTTTGGGCTGTGTATGTATGTATGTTGGCTGATGCTTGATTGTTAATTGCTTGTCTCCATGGTAGGGAGCAACTATCAGCTGTGGGGTGTGGGGAACATACCAACTATCAGCTGTGGGGTGTGGGGAACATACCAACAGTATGATCGAGGGTTTGTTTAGAGTACCCTGCTTTCTCATTGTTTATATGATATGGGTAATTGATTGAATAATAAGTGATGTATAATAATATGTGATGAATAATATGTGTTGTCCCTGGACATTATGAAGTACTGGTGTAATAGGCCTATCTCACAGCCCGTTTTTCACGCCCACTTCCGGTAAATAGTGGTGACTTTAACATGAGCATTTACACGTTTTTTTCTCTGGAGAATCTAAGTACATTTTCTAATGTAAAAATGTGACAGACCAATATTATTATGAAGCAAACAATATGGTAAATCAGCTCGAACAGATAGAACAAACCTTACCTTGAGAAAACAAAAGTTGTAGACTTCTTAAATTACCTCTGTTAACATGAAGCGTCTATGGAGTGACGTCACGCTATCACCACTAACCCCGAAAGGGGGCGTATTAAGGGGGCGGGGAAATTCTGTGAGATAGGCTTATTGTGGAATCAATTCAGGGTGGTGTGTTCCAGTGGGAGGGGCTTAGCCTTTATATGTAGGGAGGCCTCCCAATTCCTGGCAGTCAAAGTAGGACTGTGGAGGTGGAAGGAGAAGGAGAAAGGGCCAGGGCCAGGGCCAGGGTCAGGGCCAGGGCCAGGGCCAGGGCCAGGGCCACCTGTCCAGTAAATCTGTAAATACCTTTTGTTTTTGGTCCGTGTGAATAAAGACAAACAGCATCTTTGCATCAATCAAGGACTGCCTGGAGGTTATTTTCTATATATTTTCCCGGGTTTCATACTACCCACACTAGGCAAGTGTGACAGATACCTATAAAAGAGGCATCATGGGGTTTTCACAGATGGGTCTAAGGATCCAGATAGTCAAAGGGCAGGGTGTGGAATCTATCTAGTGGGGCCTCAAGTCCAGCAAGGCTTGCTGGAGCATCTGTTTTTGCCACAGAGCTAATGGCAATAATTTGGGCACTATGGTGGATTGAGCAAGTTAAGCCAAACAAAGTAATAATCTGCTGGGACTCGGCTGCCGCCTTGATGGCCTTGAGGACTGAGGAGTGGGATATCTAGAGCTATACCTGGTGAATGAAGCCATGATAAGTCTGTATAGGATACAGAAAGTGGGGGTTGATGTAGGTGTCTTTGGGTCCCAGCAGGGCATACAGGTATTGACCGATTCCGTAACGGGTCTCATGGTCGCAGCCTACGTATTTCCTGTAGGCGGAGACGACACATCTGCGGTTTCCCTGCACCAAGCTTCTACTACAGTGAATAGAAAAGTGACTGATGTTAGTCTGCCTCAAACATTACTCTTTTACCTGCTTTTTACTAACACTAACATTACAAAGATGCCCAGAACATCGGGATGAACCTGTGTAGTTTATGGCCACTGATGTTAGGACAGCAGAGTCACTGCAGAGTCACTGCCCATATTTCGCGGCAGGTTGAAAACCCACCTCTTCAGGAAACACTACCCTTCCTCTCTGCCTGACCTACTTGTTGTTGTTAACTAGTTGTACGAACGCTTGTTTTCTATTGTTGTATTGTTTATTGGATCTTGTTTAGTCGATACACTTAATTGTTTTAGCTCATGCTCATTTGATTTAGCTATTTTGTCTCATCTGTTTAAGGATATAGGTAGCTGATATATTGCACTTTTACCTTAGCGCTAGGTATACTCTTGGTTGCTTGTTTTTGCAGAAAATGCACTAAAGACTTCTGGTGATTAGTAGTTTTTGTTCCCTACCTATGTTGAATACACTTATTGTAAGTCGCTTTGGATAAAAGCGTCTGCTAAATGACTGTAATGTAATGTAATGTAATGTATGGCTGCTCCAACAGTAGTGGCAACATTAAAAACAAAACAAAACGGAATGTCAAAATATCTACCGCGGTGGCTGAGAGCAGAGCCATTGAGTAATGGTTGAGACAAAGCAGTGAAAGGTCCTGAAAGATACATAACGTCGGTCTTACCCAATACCCAATCTTTCTGTTTTAGGAACACAAGGCTGCTGTACTTTATACCTCATACTTTAATGATCCGTTACGGAATCTGTCAATAGGGGAACGAAATAGATGATAAACTGGCACAAAATGTCACTCGAGAGACAGAATATAGATTGTGGGCATTCTGTTGGGCAAACCTCAATTATATTGTTCCATAAAGGAGGGGCTTGAGACACAGTGGCAAGAGGAGTGGAATAATGAAGAGAGGGGGAGACTGTATTACTCAGAGCAGGCATCTGTCAAAAGGAAAGGCATGTACTGTATATGGCAGTGGTTCCCTAACCTTTTCATGTCAAGGACCCCCAAATTGACACCAATGAGCCCGCGGACCCCCATTTGAAAAGATATGCCGGGGATCTCCATAAGAAAATATTTTTATGGCTCTAGCAGTGATTCTCAACCTGTTTAATTTCAAGGACCCCCAGTTTGACATGCATTAGTCTGCGGACCCACATTTACAGTAATAGCTGTAATTTCTATCTCTGGGACCCCCAATTTATATTGTAAAATCAATGCTAATTTAACTCTGAGTGTACAAATGGAACCAAATGGACCCATTAGGGTCCATTTGGTTCCATTTGTACACTCTCTGAGTTACAGACTCATAAGGGTCCATTTGGTTGCAAATTATCATTTAGCTGGGTCCCCCCTGGAACTCTCTCAAGTACCCCTGGGGGTCCCCGGACGCCACTTTGGGAACCACTATGGGACAGAAGAGACTGTTAAACTGACTCGGCTAACATTTGGGCATTGTGGGCTAGCCAGTCGAGTCGCCTCAACAGTGGGGAAACATCCTGATGGACTGTGTGGATGTGGAAGACACTGTTGTTCACATCCTATTTGTGTGTGAGAAATACAGGGCAGAAAGAGCGCAGATATGTGAGGAACTGGACAATATTGGGATTTCCACTTTGGAGGATAAGACTCTGTTCAGTCGGGGGAAGGAGCATCAAGCTGTGAAGAGGAGCGTTTGGCTACAGACCTCTATAAGAGGATATAGAACAGCGAGCGGAATATCACCCTGCTGAACTGTGGAGGGCAGTAATACGCAGCAGCGTCAACACTGCCGGAAACCCCAATGGAAGAAGAAGAAGAAGATGCCTGTGTTTATCAGAGAGAAAGAGAGAGTATGGTGGAAGAGCTGAGGGGAGTGGGAGTTGAAGAAATGACTTTTAAGTTAATTGGTGCAGCAGAGGATAACACAGGGAGAGGCACGGTGATCAGATTTATTAAAGAACTGGTTTATGGGATAGACTGTAAGAAAAGTGAGAGTAACAGAAGGGGGCGGTAATGCAACTATTTGGATGCCAACCGCCATAAAACCCCACGAAGAAGAAGAAGAAGAGGCCTGTGTTTGGTCAGAAGCCTGATTTCAGTGTTTGTTGGGGACCTGGAGGCATGAGGTGCATCATGTACACAGCCTGGTACTTTATACCAAGACCTCAACAAAATGTTGATGCTTTGACAATTCATTTAGACTATATGGGTATATATTTAAATTAGTGACATTTTATATTCCATTTAGAGTTTGGCAGGTGATATTTTGTGAGGGGGAGCTGGGATGCAGCTGCCAGAGTCACACGTCAGGGTAGGTAGGGGAATGGGTTTTAACACACACACCTATGATAAACTGTATTTAGCCAGGGTAATACGCTTGAGCAATGTTTTGAATTGTGATATATTACTGCTGTGTTTGACATCCTCTGTCAAGCCATTCCAAATCTTCACCCCACAGACAGAGATACACATACTTTTTTGAGTGGTACTTGTACTGGGTTGTTGGAAGTTTAAGTCCCATCTCAACTGGTAGCCCCCCTCCCTGTCCTTAAACCATTTCAGGATGTTTAAAGGAAGTAATTTTTTTCTTACTTTATAAATAATAAGAGCTGTTTTAAATTCTTCTAAATAAAAAAACTTCAGTGTACGTGACCTTGAAAACAGTTCATTGGTGTGTTCATAAAAATCCACCTTTATTATTCTAATTTTCTTTTTTTTAAATGTTTTTTTGTGGCTTTCGCCTTTATTTTATATTTTTTTATGGAGGGACAGACAGTAGGCTGACAGGAAATGAGGAGAGAGATGGGGGGAAGACATGCAGTAAAGGCCGTCGGGATCGGGAGTCGAACCGGGCTGGAATCCCAACGCCGTCCAGCACAGTGCTGGGGGTCGGTTAGTTCACTTTTGTTAACTTTTGTTAACTATGGTTAGGGGCACCTCGTCGCGCACCCTAGCCCGCTTCGGAGCCTCTCGGTCGGGGGCACACTGCCAGACTGGATTACCACCAAGGTGCCTGGACCACTGAGCCATGGCCCAGGCCGAGAGGGATCTTTTACTATACCTCTCGCCCTACGCAGACACCTCTGGCACTGTAGGTCCTCAATGGAGGGGAGGTGTGTGCCGGTGACGTATTGGGCAGTCTTGACTACCCGTTGCAGGGCCTTCCGGTCAGACACTGTGCAGCTGTTATACCACACTGAGATGCAGTTGGTTAATATGCTCTCAATGGTGCAGCGGTAAAAGTTCACTAGAATCCGGGGAGACAGGTGAGCCTTCCTCAGTCAAAGTCGTATACGATTAGTCACAGACGTTACCGCAGTGAAATTTCTTCTCCGCATTTGACCCATCTCTTGGAACGGTGAGCCGCAGCATGCGCCGCGCTCGGGAATCATTAGTTGATTTGACCCCCAATCCAACCCATTGATGCTGAGTGCCAAGCAGGGAGGCATTGGGTCCCATTTTTACAGTCTTTGGTATGACCCGGCCGGGGATTGAACCCCGACCTCCCAGTTTCAGGGCGGACACTCTAACCACAAGGCTACTGTCTCCTTAGGAAGTACAGACGCTGCTGCGCCTTTTTGAACAGGATGGAACAGTTGAGAGCCCGTGATAGGCCCTCAGAGAGGTGATAGGTCCTCAGAGAGGTGGACACCCAGGAACTTAAAACTGGACACCCGCTCCACCACGAATATCGACACAACGTGGACGTGCATAATGCATTATGTCAATCGTCAATAGATCAGGTCAATCAATCAATTATAATTTCAGGAGGGTGAACAGTAATATGTAATGGTTTACATTTCAAGTCTACCAGCTCAGTGGCCTTGTGGTTAGAGTGTCCACCCTGAGACTGGGAGGTCAGGGTTCGATCCCCGGCCGGGTCATACCAAAGACTGGGACCTAGTGCCTCCCTGCTTGACACTCAGCATCAAGGGTTGGATTGGGGGTAAGTCCCTGCAACATACTAGCGTCATGTCCAGGGGGTGTACTTGTACATCAAGCTGCCTCACGCTACAGAAACAGGAGATAGGCTCCTGCCCTATGGGCCTCATGGCTCGGCAAGGCTACTTACTTACATTTCAAGTGTAACCTTCTTGACCTGATTTAAAGTCAGTGCAGGTTATCCACCAATCAGTCTTCTGGTACAATGAAAACACGTACTGTATAACAGCAATAAAGCTTAAATCCATAATTACATTACAAACTCTTAATTGTGATTCAGCTTAACCCATTTTGGGCGGGAACCCCTTTTGGTGTTAGCATTATGTTATGCTTTAGCTATTCAAAAATAGCAGATCTACAAGCTCGTAGCGCGCTTGTAGGTCTGCTATTATTGAAAAGTCGTGAAAATGTGGCGCATTAAAACGGTTTTAACTCAAATCTTTGCTTCTGGGGGAGGTCCCTGGAACAACATATTTTCAGATGGGGGTCGGAGGCCCATCATTTTTGGGGTCCTTGACATGAAATATTGACCACCACTTATACAGAAAAATAGGAATTTCAGAAAACTGTCAGAAGTTAGAAGACATTTTTTTTTAATTTCGACGTCAGGCTTAAATGGGTTAAAAAGCACTCGCTTGCCGGGTATCGGTATCAATATATCACCGTCAGACGGTTCATCACATTAAGGTCCAACAGTATGATGATGAACAATCTATTAGAGACTGATAGATGCTTCATTCATCTTGGCTGCTGCTGACAACCTGATTAACTCGTTTTGGGCGGGAAGCCCTTTTGGTGTTAGCATTATGTTATGCTTTAGCTATTGAAAAATAGCAGATCTACAAGCTCATAGCGCGCCACCGAGTGGCACGCTACGAGCTTGTAGGTCTGCTATTTTTGAAAAATCGTGAAAATGTGGTGCAAATCTTTGAATATATATTTCAGAGCGAACATTTTTTACTAAAATATTGGCTTCTGGGGTCCCTGGAACAACATATTTTGAGATGGGGGTCCGTGACCCAATAAAGATAATTCTGGGGGTCCTTGACATGAAAAATGTTGAGTACCACTGACATAGAAACATGGGTTTTTCAGAAAACTGTCAGGATGTAGAAGACATTTTTTAGAATCTGATCTCAGGTCAAAATGGGTTAAAATGTTTTGCAGAGATTGTCCACGTTGTGTCCTTGCGTTTGTTTTTTTTCCAACCTGTATAGTTGGGCTGATTTATTCCTCTGGTCTATAAATAAGTAGACATGGTCCATGTGATGGATCGGTCTGTTGACATTGTACCAAAACTGCAGGTAAACAATTACTATTCATGTTTCCACCGTCACTCCATCTATACCAGGATGCCACCACTTAGCAGGGGACAAAAGGTAACACCGTCGCCTACTGTGCACGTTTGGTCAAACGTCATTCATACTATAACCCGTTTAGGCCTGACCTCAACATTTAAAAAAAATCTTCTAAATCCTCCAGTTTTCTGAAATAAATATTTTCACGATTTTTCAAAAATAGCAGACCTACAATATGCCCGTATCAGGACTCTGATTAGTTTCTGGCTCTGAGTGAGCTCTGAACGGGCTGCAACTTTAGAAAAATACACTGAAGGAATATGTCTGGAATTGAGGCTGGGGTGGACTGCGGGATATTTCTGTGCATCTGTTATATTGTTTTGTTTTGTTTTGTTATGCGTTTGGTTTGTTATGCATTTCTTTTGTTGTGTTTTGTCTATGTCTATGTCAATGTTTCATATACAAAAGAAAATTAATAAAGTACAAATCATAAAAAATTAAAATAGCAGACCTACAAGCTCGTAGCGCGCCACTCGGTGGCGCGCTATGAGCTTGTAGATCTGCTATCTTTCAATAGCTAAATTATAACATAATGTTTAAAACACCAAAAGGGGTTCCCGCCCAGAATGGGATAATCCACTGCAGTAATGGCTATTTTACTACACAATGGAACTTTTTTGGGGGGAATTACAATGTTAGTTTGACCAATGGTAGTGGTTCCAAAACTTTACAGCCCGCCGTGACCAAAATCTGAAATTAGATATTCGCCCCCCCGGGACCCAAATAGTGAAAATAGCCGATCTACAAGCTCACCAACATGGAGCGAATAAGGGACACATTGTGAGCTTGTATAGATCTGGTATTTTCAATACTTCTTAAATGTTTGTTCTAATTTATCGTATTTCTTCCATTTTTCTTTTATTTCTTCATGACATTACCGAAACAAATCATTGGATTTTGTTATAATTTCTTGAAAAGATTTGCTTTTTTGGATGTTTTTTGAAGAAAATAAATAAATACATTAAAATAAAAATAAATAAAAAACCAAATGTAGGAAACCAAAACTAAAGGGGACCCATAACAATGTGTCCGCGACCCACAAATGAGTCCGACCCACTGTTTGGGGACCGGTGTGGTAGACTATATTATGTTGATGGAATTTAACTAATTCGGCTGCTCTTCTATCCTGTGGTCTGGTAGACCACTACTGGTTGACAAGTGGGACTGCCTGAAGGTTATAACATTCTGTATCTCCCCTGAGCAAGCAGGTATACGCTCTATTAGCTCACTGGTAAACATTTCAACACTTGCACACACAGGGGACCTGGTTCAAAATCCCAGCAGGACTTGAAAGTTACAGAGAGCATCTTTAAACCCTACAGCAGGGGTGGGCAACTTTGACGATGGCGAGGGCCAATATATTTCCACACTCACTCCAGAGGGCCACAGTGCATATTACTGTTGTAGCAAAAATAGCCGATCTACAAGCTCAAAACGCGTCGCATTTGAGCTTGTAGATATTAGCTATTTTTGAATTGGAATCCTGAAAAGTAAACTTTTTATTGAATTTCAAATTAGTTATAGTTATGTTAACTGTTAACATAACTACATTGGACACAAAAAGACTAACATTTTAATACTAGTCATTAAGTAGGCTACTAGTCATTTAAGACAAGTCATGAAGTAATTAAAGCGGGTCATGCTTGGAATTGTAACAGCTGAAATCAATACTATATCAGTATTCTGATATTAACATGAGGGCCACATTAAGTGAAGGTGGGGGCCGCATGTGGCCCCCGGGCCGCCAGTTGCCCACCCCTGCCCTACAGTACAGTACGTTGACCTGGGTCCCCCGCCCCCAGGGCTCTATACTAAAGTTCACACGTTTATATTTTTTTACTTCTGAATTTTACTTCTAGATTTATAAGCTCACAATGTGCCACGGCTGAATTTTACCGTTGTTGTTCTTTTTTGCCCACTTCCTGTAAAAACATTTCCTGGACGTACGTTACTGTGTTTGAATGAAGTGTGGAACTCTATGATGAAAGGCAGGCCTGTTTTGGACAGTGAGTGCAGTATGATGATGAATGTGACGTTTTACATTGTGAAACACACTTATTCACTGTTCCTCCTCCACCCCCGTCCAATAAGCCCACCTCATACTGTATGTACTCTGTCATGCTGTACGTCACGGTCTTTGTTTATTCACAACTCTGTCCGTCTCTGGGCTGGGTCAGGCTATGGTCAGTATGGTCAGTCAGTATGCCATGGTAGTGACTCAACGGGAAAAGGGGGGGTTAAAAAACCCAACACTCTCTCTCTCTCTGTGTGTCTCTGTATCCCGAGAGAAGACAGACTATGCACCCACTGCACACAAAATGATGTGGAAACCGAGCTACACTTCCTAACCATCTGTCCATTGTACCAAGACATCAGAGACACATACTTCCCACAGATTACAACCACACACGGAGATTTTGAAAACATGACCAATGACAAAAAACTCCCATATCTGCTGGGCGAAGTACAACAATGTGCAAACACAGCAGCAAGATTCGTGAGTTGCTGTGATAGGAGAAGGATATCAAACGGAACACAACCACCCTAAAGACTAATCATTGTGTATATTCCTGCACTATACCTGCATCCAGTGATCTTGGTACATAGAAATGGATCTATTGAAGATTCTGACTTTCAAATGTACATAATTTTTGTTTTGATTGTATTGCTGTATTGTTGTATTGTGCTTTCTGCTTTGGCAATGTAAACGCATGTTTTCTCATGCCAATAAAGCCCTTTGAAGTGTGTGTGTGTGTGTGTGTGTGTGTGTGTGTGTGTGTGTGTGTGTGTGTGTGTGTGTGTGTGTGTGTGTGTGTGTGTGTGTGTGTGTGTGTGTGTGTGTGTGTGTGTGTGTGTGTGTGTGTGTGTGTGTGTGTGTGTGTGTGTGTGTGTGTGTGTGTGTGTGTGTGTGTGTGTGTGTGTGTGTGTGTGTGTGTGTGTGGCACAGTCTGATTACAATGTTGAGGATTTGAGAACCAGCACCAATATCAACAAAATGAATTTCCCTCATGACGCACACACATACACACACACACCGTCAGATCTTCACTATTCAAATGATATCTATTCAAAGTCTGTGGTTTGTTTGCCAAGTAGATTCAACAAGCTAGATATTTTCTTTCTCCTTCTTTTTAAGACACAGGGATGTAGATTCGGCACACACAGACAGACAAAAAAAGTACAATCTCTCTGAGAAAGTCATATCCACAGAGCATGCAGATTTGCATAATACAACTCCCACTGCATGGGGACTTGAAAGGTCATGTTCTGACAATGAATCTACAGCCAAAGACAAACTAGCCCTCTGTAGTTCTGTGTTTAACTGACCCAGTAGAAAGAAAGACCACCACCACAATGGAATGGCTTAGTGTATACTAGTATAGAACAATGCTTCATGTCAAGGACCCCCCAAATTGAAATGTATTTGTCCATGGACAAATACACAGATAGTGTGAAAAATCGAAGAACGACTGACATAGAAACATAGCTTTTTCTGAAAACTGTCAGGATTTGTCAGACATTTTTAGAATCTGATCTCGGGTCAAAATGTGTTTAACTGACCCAGTAGAAAGAAAGACCACCACCACAATGGAATGGCTTAGTGTATACTAGTATAGAACAATGCTTCATGTCAAGGACCCCCCAAATTGAAATGTATTTGTCCATGGACAAATACACAGATAGTGTTGGGTATACATCCTGACAGTTTTCAGAAAAAGCTATGTTTCTATGTCAGTCGTTCTTCGATTTTTCAAAAATAGCAGATCTGCTATTTTTCAATAGCTAAAGCATAACATAATGCTAACACCAAAAGGGGTTCCCGCCAGACCCCCATTTGAAAGGCCTGGGTGTGCCAGAGGGACCCCTTCAGAGAATATTTGCCAACATTTTGTACAAGCTCATAACGACTCACTGTACATACGGGTATAGCGCGACGCATTGTGAGCTTGGGCGATACGTTATTTTCAAATAAAATAGGGTATAGTTAAACTGTTCCTCATTTTGCTGGGGACCCTACTTTAAAAAATATATATAAAATATGTGAAAAGTTATTTGTGGAGTTACAGTACTTATTTTGCCTACTGTATCTCCGGACAAATAAACAGACCTCTTGCAGAGCCTTGCTGTAAAACAAAAATAAGTCAGCATGGCAGTTTTTGTGCCTTCGGCAACCATTTGCAATTTACATCAAATAATTCACATAGTTAATGTAGTGAAGACTTTGAAGGAATTTAATGAATGTGTTTCTTGACACAGTGACCTTGACCCCTTGACCTCTCTGAGGTCAAGAAAACAAAGGAAGAGGGGAGGAAGGAGCAGTAGTTGGGTGTTTCTATCATTCATCAAATTGCTGTGAACTAGGGCATTCACTTCTAGTCATTTTTACTAGTTGACTAGTTGCCTAGTTTACTAGTCGACTAGTTGTTTAACTAGTTGTTTAACTACCTATTTTTTTTCTTTTTTTGGGAAATAAATATTTGCACATTTAAAAACGGTGTACATTGGTGACTATAACTATAATCTACCTGATCTTGAGGCCTACACAATCGGGAAAATAAAATAAAAAATAAAGAAAATAAACTTTTTTTTTGTTTTCCTTATCAACTAGTACCAACAAGGTTGACTAGTGGATTTACTAGTCGACTAGTAAACTAGTTGCTTAATACCCTACTGTGAACCCAACATCATTAATCACCAATGTCGTTGTTGTTATAGTTCCAAACAACCTGAACTTAGAACATTCAATGGATATTCTGTGTCTGGGGTTTTCTCTGTGTTCTGAAGCCGTTTGAGCTGCAATGAAAACAGGCAAAATCCCTCACAACAGTGACATCTGCTGGCAAATTGTTATGTCATATGGGATTTGTGGACTGTTACCTCACAGTCCACAGGCAAATCAGAGCACTTGTTTGAGCCTAATTATTCAGAAATCCCCAGACCACAGAGAATCTACTGAATCTTCAAAGTTCAGGTTTTTTGGGTGCGCAATTGAGCTCAGAAATCCTAAACAAAATAATAAGAATTACAAAAACCTTTTTTTTTTATGTCACCAGATCTTTAACGTTCCTGTAGCCATGCCCGAGATAACGAGATTTGATAAATTTGCGTTAATGTAGGGTTTCAAAAAATATTAATTACCTTATTTTAGCTCCATTGCTAGCTCTATTTAGCTGGCACTCGCCACCCACCGCACCTACCGCCCCCCTGGCTTCTAAGCAAATATAATAGTTATAGCCCAGATGATGCAAAACAGTAAACAAACTCATCTTTGAAGTGAGTGACATTCTACGTGAACGTGACAGTGACCTTGGCCCTTGACCTCCGACCACCAAATCAGTAATCGGTTCATCCTTGAGTCCAGGTGGACGTTTGTGCGAAATGTCATGGAATTCCCTCAAGGCGTTCCTCAGATATCACATTCACCATAGTGGGACGGAGGGGGGGACAGAGGGACAGAAGGACAGAGGGACGGACAGAGGGACAGAAGGACAGAGGGACAGACGGGCGGATGGACGAACAGACGCAGGGAGGGAGGGACGGCCCGACGGACGACCAAAAACCTAACGTCTCTGGCTATGGTTGTCACCAGCACCTCCAGAAGAGCATCAGATAACCCGATCCAAGTACCCGATCCAAGTTGGGGTGTGTGTGTGTGTGTGCGTGTGTGCGTGTGTGCGTGCGTGCATGCGTGCGCGCGCGCGTCACAATGCTGCTGGGGAGCTCTGCCATAACCACAGTCTGATAGTCAGGTTAGCTCGAGACTATTTGCATGTATTAAGTATATTGTTTTCCTTTTTTTAAAACCTTATTTTGAACACTTTGATTAGTGCTTACCTGAAAGTCAATAGTCTCTGAGCATGAATGAGCATATGAGCAACTACAGGATGATCTGAGTTAAGGACTCCACTCCACAGGCACCGACTCAGATCAATGCCGGGTGCAGATTCTAAACATGGAAACATCATCAAAAGAACATCTGCACTCACAAAATAGGTTTTTAGGGCTTTAATGTGCCGCAGCAGCAGCAGTCAACAATAAACAAAAGCGTTTTGACTGTTCTGGCCTTCGTCAGTGCTTGACAGCGTTAACGATGACGAAGGCCAGAAGGATCGAAAGCCGCTTGTTTACTCAGCTATTAAAGGACTTGTCATGATTCAAAGCCGGTCCTGATGTGCATTCTGGTTCACTCACATCTCAAACTAAAGGGTTGTCTACACAAATAATGATAACTATAAACATAACTATTGCAATTAATGATGTGAGTCATGTTGAATTACGTGAGTGACGTGTGTTTAACGTGATGCACTGCAAATTGAGATGGATTTTCATTGGCTGTCAGTGTTTTATATCGTTCACCAAATCGCTCTGAAAGTGATTCCAACAATATCGTCCATCATCACTGTCGTCATCAGCGTTATAGTTGCGATGTGGACACTTAACATCCACTCAAGTTAGAACAATTGTTAAAACAACATATTTATAGTCATTGTTATATAGGGCACGGTCGCGTGCACTGGCCATATATGGAGTGTATCTTGAGTGTACAGGGTGTGATGAGGTTAGATCAAGATATGGAATGTCAGAACCGCTCCATATATGGAGATCTAAGGGTGGCAGCGGGGGCAGTGTATTGAATATACATGGGTGCGATGAGGGCCCAGGAAGGGCCGGGCCTTCATTTTCGGGCCTGTTGAGAACTCTAGTTTGAACTCTAGTTCTGGCCAGACGACGGTGCTGCTCGTCGGCAGTCTCCTCCGTGAGAGTGTGGAGGTCGTACTGCTGGGGCAGATCAGAGTGTGGAGGTCGTACTGCTGGGGCAGATCAGAGTGTGGAGGTCGTACTGCTGGGGCAGATCAGAGTGTGGAGGTCGTACTGCTGGGGCAGATCAGAGTGTGGAGGTCGTACTGCTGGGGCAGATCAGAGTGTGGAGGTCGTACTGCTGGGGCAGATCAGAGTGTGGAGGTCGTACTGCTGGGGAAGATCAGAGTGTGGAGGTCGTACTGCTGGGGCAGATCAGAGTGTGGAGGTCGTACTGCTGGGGCAGATCAGAGTGTGGAGGTCGTACTGCTGGGGCAGATCAGAGTGTGGAGGTCGTACTGCTGGGGCAGATCAGAGTGTGGAGGTGCCAGACTACATACATGTATACATAGGAGCATTACCTCTAATCCTCCCGACACTAAAACATATCGTCATTACGTCACCATCGAAAACCAATTACACTCTGGCATTGGGACCTTTAATTCACATCTTTATTACGTCATCATTGAGAGCTAGTCATCATTGAGAGCTAGCATATGATATGACGCCAGTTATACCCTGACGTCATATGCTGGGACGGTGCATACGCATCAAAAGTAACCACAGTATACCACTAATCAACTTACAAATTACATATACATAGAGGCATTTCCTGTAATCCACCCGACATTGATCGAGATATACCACAGAGTGCAGTTCTAGTTATAGCTCAAATGATGCAGAACCACAAAGAAGATACTCATGTGTACATCTTTGAAGTGAGTGACATTCTCCGTTAAGTGGCGTGGTGCTTGCTTTAAACCTGAACTTGCGACTGACTAAAAGCATGTGTAATGACTTTGTATTTCCAGGCATTGTGCAACGCGTTTCCTTTCATGGTGAATGACGAATCACATGACTTGCTGTATAGCCTATATCTATTGCATGATCATGTGAAGTCAGCATGTGTTATTGTGTAAGAGCACCTGTACTACCAATATATATCATTGCTTCTCGAAATGCTGGGGACCCCCTAGAACCCCCTTAAAGACCACCAGGGATCTAGGGGGTTGTAGGGGGTCCCCAGCAATAGTAATTAACATAGACTGACAATCAGTTTAACAACTTTATCTTTATCCTTTTTTATTTTTTTTATCTTCTCTTCTGGGGGTACCTGGCACAAAACTGCGGACAAATACATATGAATTTGGGGGTCCTTGACTTGAAAGTTTTTGAGAACTACTAGGTTTTCTTGTGTACCCTGTTCTTGGTTTTTGTTATTGTTTTACCTTTCTGTTGTGTTCCTGTGATTTTGAAGTATTGTATTTTCCTTGTTTCTTAGTTGCAGTTTTGCTTTACACTGTGAACCTTTATTTTGTAGTCTTGTTTTGTGCTTTCCTGTTTGCCCCTGTAGTTCTGTTCCTGTCTTGTCTCACTAGTCCTGTGATTGCCAGTGTTTCCACCTTGTCTTGTTAGTCTTTTATCCAATCATTGTGTTGATTATCTGTTGAATTCACCTGTGTCTTTGTGTATTTATACTCCCCTGGTTTTTCATTTCCTTTGTCAGATCATTGTTTTATGTCACTTGTGTTTGATCCTAGTGAATTCCCAGGCTATTTCTAGTTCATGTTTGCCTCGTGTTCCTGCTGTTCTTGGATTTTGGTAATAAACCTTCTGCAATTCCACTACTTTGCCTCTCTGCCTCTGTCCTGCACTTGGGTCCGAAAACCTCCTGCCTCGTATTGTGACACTAGGCTACTGATGTAAATCATGTACGTGTGATTCAAGCATGTGTACTATTAGTAGTTAGGTAAAGTTACCTTAAGTTGTGGCAAATCTGGGAAAAAAATGCTTACCACTAGCTTTCTTCACAGATGTGTTCATAAAGGTGTCTATAAAAGTTTTGCACGAAAAACACTTATTGGGCTTAAAAAGGCCATAGCCGTCATCACAAATGTGATGAGGTCAGCACATTTGGGGACATTAGGGCACATTTGGGCAAGTTCTATGGCTGAATTTAGCCTAAACGAGTGTTTTTCGTGCAAAACGAATGCTTGGAACGGGTTCAGAATCATGAAAACCCCCTAGTTTGACCCCTAGTTTGGCCATATACCCCCTAGTTTGGCCATAGCCACTTGCCCAAATATGTGCAAATGTGCTGATTTCATCACATTTATGATGACGGCTATGGCCATTTTTAGCCAAAGGAGTGTTTTTCGTGCAAAACTAATGCTTGGAATGGATTCAGAATGATGAAAAACCCCTAGTTTGACACGTCACATGCTACTTAAAGCATAATGAAATTTATAACATTTTGCCTTATAATGTATTGTATGGTACCCCAACTTTCAGCAGCTGTCACAAATTTTCCCAAGGGAGTTGGGTTGGAACACATTTTTCTGTGATAGTAGACACCTTTATGAACACATCTGTGAAGAAAGCTAGTGGTAAGCATTTTTTTCCCAGATTTGCCACAACTTATGGTAACTTTACCTAACTATAGGTGCATAGCTGCTGTTGTGTGCTTCTGTGCGCTTGAATGTCGTGTATACATTTGTAATGCAGTGAAGGAAGTACTCTGACTTTGACAACTTTATTGATAATAAAATATATGTAAAATGACATTTATTGTCGACTCAAAAAGCCAGCAGCTTATTTCTATTGCAGTCCTTTCATATGTTTACTCAGATCTTTTATTTAAGTAAAAGTAGCAATAGCACAATTTAGTAGTTCTCATGTAAACGTCCTGCATTCACAATTCTACTTACTAAGTAGACCTACTAAAGCAGGGGTTCTCAACCCGTGGGTCGCGACCCCTCGGGGGGTCGCCAAATTATTTTGGGGGGTCCCCAAAATATTTTAAAAAAAAAACGATTTCTCAAAAATAGCAGACCTACAAGTTCATAGCGCGCCACTCGGTGGCGCGCTATGAGCTTGTAGGTCTGCTATTTTTCAATAGCTAAATTATAACAATGCTTAAAACATCAAAAGGGGTTCCCGCCCAAAATGGTTTAAGGTTATTGTAGCAGTCAATTTATATTGGGGGTCGGGAGGGGGCGGGGCGGGGGTCCCGAGACATTGCCAAAGCATTTCCGGGGGTCCCCGGCCAAAAACGTTGAGAACCCCTGTACTAAAGCATCGGCATGAAAATGCACTTAACCCATTTTGGGCAGGAACCCCTTTTGTTTTTTTAAGCATTATGTTATACTTCAGCTATTGAAAAATAGCAGATCTACAAGCTGAACTTGTAGGTCTGCTATTTTTGAAAAATCGTGAAAATGTGCCTGAAATATTTGAATATATATTCTTTCAGAGTTTCAGTTTTTAACTCTTTGCTTTTGGGGGGTCCCTGGAACTACATATTTTCAGATGGGGGGGTCGGCGGCATATTACATATAATTTTTGGGGGTCCTTGAAATGAAATATTGAGAACCACTGATGCAGAAACATGAGGTTTTTCTGAAAAAAATACATTTTAAAAATGTCGACGTCAGGCAAAAATGCAGTTAAAGTACTCACAACGTGTCCTGATGCAACACGTTTAGATGTGCTATTTCTCGCTATAGAGTAACCTATAATAAAACAGGGCTTTAGTGTTATATGTTTTGTAATAATAATCTAAATCTGCATAAGTAGTAGAGTATAAATGAAACAAATAAACAATAAACAAAAAATGGAAATAGTCTAAAGTAAAAGTACCTCAAGATTGTACTTAAGTATATGTACTGTATTTAATCACCTCACACCACTGTATGTATAGCCTATACATGAATGTATACACACACTATCTCTCCTTTAACCCCCCCCCCCCTCCCCCTCCACAACATTGTGCGTGCGTGCGTGCGTGCGTGCGTGCGTGCCTGCGTGCGTGCCTGCGTGCGTGCGTGCCTGCCTGCGTGCGTGCGTGCGTGCGTGCGTGCGTGCGTGGCGTGCGTGCGTGCGTGCGTGTGTGGGAACAGACCTTTAATTGTGTGCCGTGTGGACATGTAAGGGAAGTGATGCGTTATATTACATCATCACTCACCCTGCCGTCCCCAGAGTGACCCCTGGATCAACCGTTGGGCTTAATGGTCCTATTGTTGTGCAAACTTTTAATCTTAAACTCTCAGTCACCCGATGAAATATGTGTGACTTCTCAAGCCCACACTATTAAGGCCTACGTTATGCTCACCATGATGCAACACATTGTGAGCTTGCAGATTTGCCGCAGGACAATCACTGTACTGTAGGCCTATTTTTTTTTCCCATTTCAAGGACCCCAATAACTGTGAGATTATAATGGAACCAAATGGACCCGTAATAACAGTAACAGGTTTGGTCGTTACAAGGAAGAGATGTGAGGAGGTTTATGCTGATGGAAAGTATTCAGGCTGAATTGACGTCCTTCAGTGTAATGTGGTGAGCAGTGACTTCATTAGTCTCTAATAATAGTGCAATAGCCTCTATATATATATTTTTGAATGAAAAGGAATAAAAACATGACCACCTCACGTGGGCAGTATGAGTCACCAGAACCAAAGACGTGTGTTTTCGATGAGTCTAACATTAAAATGGAGTTTGAAGTAGGCGTTAGGGCATTAAGCTAGTCGACTAGTAAATCCACTAGTCGACCTTGCTGGTACTAGTTGACTAGTTGATAAAAATAAATTAAAAAAAAGTTTATTTTTTTATTTTTATTTTTTTCCCTATTTTGTAGGCCTCAGGATCAGGTAGATTATAGTTAGTCACCAATGTACACAGAAGATTTTTTTTTTTAAACATAATAGGTGGTTAAACAACTAGTCGACTAGTAAACTAGGCAACTAGTCAACTAGTAAAAATGACTAGAAGTGAATGCCCTAGTAGGCGTTCCCGCATAACTTCCTGGTGATGATGATGATGATGATGATGATGATGATGCCACACACATGCCCTTGTGGGGAGAGGGTGTGGTCCTTGAGGACTGTTTGAAACTTGTGTTCCAGACCTTAAAAAAGGTTGAGAGCCACTCTTCTAGAATCTAGAAGAGTGGATCTCAGACTATTGGACTAACATCATAAATAAACGCTGTGTGTTGACACTGGTGTGATATTAAATAAATAAAATGGTAAATGGTGCATTTATATAGCACCTTTATCCAAGGCGCTTTACATAGATTGTGCATCACATTCACCCATTCACACACATTCATACACCGATGGTGACGGAAGCCATGCAAGGTACCAACCAGCACATCGGGAGCAATTTGGGGTTCAGTGTCTTGCTCAAGGACACTTCGACATGTAGACAGGAGGAGCCGGGATTCGAACCGCCGACCCACGGATCATTGGACGACCTGCTCTACCTCTTGAGCCACAGTCGTCATAAATAAACCCTGTGTGTTGACACTGGTGTGATATTATAGGTATACCTGTCACTAGTATTACTGTACATATATGGCTACCGGCTGCAGGTTGGTAAGCTGTTCTCAGGCCTTCTCTGTTGCTCTTCCCCGTGCAGGCAGGCAGCAACAGAAGGGAGAGCCGACGAGGGACTGGATGTGAGTGACACAACACTGACGGAATTACTCCTCAACCCCCCCAAGAGGGTGCAAGTTTGGGTCAGTCACTATCGACAAGCATCTGGCTGGGAAGTGCTCCTCTATGCCGGCTGGCTTTGGAGGGAATAAGGAGGGGTGTGTGTGCATCACTGTCTTTTTGCTATGCAGTGACTATCAGCGTAAATTCTGCAGTACTTAGACAGAATAAATAAACTGCAAACAAACAGGGCCAGCACAGGGTTACAAATCTCCCGAAACACGACAGAAAATACTTTTTTTCAGCCTATTCTCCGGAAGGGCTGTGAAACATCCTTTTCCCCTCAGTTCACCGGCAACTAAATCAGCCGTGGAATTGCAGTGCTGTGTCTGCCACCCACACCCTCCCCCCCCCCCCCCCCCTTTACATGTTGCATTAGCTGAGCCGCGCCTGTATCGGGGAACTAATTAGCCAAAGAAAGTAAACCGTTAAATCGCGTATCCTTGAAAGGTTTGGAGAGGGGAGTGCGGCAATGCATTCTCAAGACGAGAGATTGTTTGGTTGGGGCCCGTATTGATTCAGAAGGCGAGAGGCAGAGATCAATGAAAACAGGCCGAGACAAAGAGTGGCATTTAACACATTTTGACCTGAGGACGATTCTACAAATCTCTTCTAAATCCAGACAGTTTTCTTCAAAAACTCATGTTTCTATGTTAGTGGTTCTCAACCACTTTTGCATGTCAAAGACCCTGCAGAATTATCTGAATTTGGCCGCCGACACCCCATCTGAAAATATGTTGTTCCAGGGACGCAAAGATTTGAGTTAAAAACGTTCTGAAAGAATATATATATTCAAAGATTTGGGCCACATTTTCACGATTTTTCAAAAATTGCAGACCTACAAGTTCATAGCGCGGCACTCGGTGCTGCGCTATGAACTTGTAGGTCTGCTATTTTTCAATAGTGCTCAGGGCCGGATTTAGCCAGCCCCACTCAGGTGGGCAGACAGAATTGTAAGGGGGGCGACTCCGCCGGCGCGGGTGGGGTATCAAACCCACATTGGGTGGGCAGGACGCACGTTCGGGTGGGCTATGCCCACCCCTGCCCCCCCCTAGAACCGGCCCTGAATTAGTGCTTCAAACACCAGAAGGGGTTCCCGCCCAAAATGGGTTAAGGGTGGAAAAAAGCGGACATTTTCTCCATCACTGTCACGGCCGCGGCCATAAAGCAAGCGGGGGCAAATATTAAAACATTTCTCATCCGAGCGCGAGTATTGGCAGCAGAAATTGTTTTCTCCTCGCTGTGATACTCGGGCTGAACTCCCAGAAGGCCTCCCGGGGGAGCGCAGATTGGTGCATGTGACATATCAGCGGCAGCGTTTACACGCACCTGTCAATCACGGCGGCAAACAGCCCAGGAGCAGGGCTGGAGAGGGCAGATAGGAGCCGCGGCGCGGCTGTCTGTTGGAGCGCCGTCAAGGTGGGGAGGTGTGGTGCTCCAATTCATCACTGATAACGCTCTCCTGGTGCCGGGTGCATAACCCGTTCTGACCTGAGATCAGATTCTAAAAAATGTCTTCTACATCCTGACAGTTTTCTGAAAAAGCTATGTTTCTATGTCAGTCGTTCTTCGATTATTCCAAAAATAGCAGACCTACAAGCTCGTAGCGCGCCACTTGGTGGCGCACTATGAGCTTGTAGATCTGCTATTTTCCAATAGCTAAAGCATAGCATAATGCTAACACCAAAAGGGGTTCCCGCCCAAAATGGGATAAAGTGCTTCTATTAGTCAGCAGTGACGGACTCCGCCGGTACGTGTCAGGCCTGACTTATACATCCACGTAT
>NW_027638227.1:172459-174959 GCF_951216825.1 Electrona antarctica
ACACAAAACACGCCGTTTTCTTTCTTTTTTCTTTTTTTGGGGTGGGGGGGGAAGGGGGGGGGGGGGGGGGGGTTAAATGCTACTTCTGGGGGTAAATGACAGGCCCGATCAGGGCTGTGGTCATCTGAAGGCCTCCTGGGTCTGCGTTTCATCAGTGGGTGCATTCATCCATCCATTCATTCATCCTCCATCACCATAGATTGAAGCAGTAGCCTTTAATAAAGTCAGTCACTGGGCTCGAAAAATATATGAATAAAATGACATCAACTGCCTTGGATGGATCAAATTGACTTATCCCGGTAATAGCCCGAGGACAGTGTGTGTGTGTGTGTGTGTGTGTGTGTGTGTGTGTGTGTGTGTGTGTGTGTGTGTGTGTGTGTGTGTGTGTGTGTGTGTGTGTGTGTGTGCATGCGTGCGTGCCGTGCGTGCGTGCGTGCAGTGCGTGCGTGCGTGCGTGCGTGCGTGCGTGCGTGCATATGTGTACGCATGTGTGTACGTTTTTTTTTAGAGAGAGAGTGGGCAGCTATGAAAGGGAGTAAAGGAGATGGAGACAGAGACAGGCAGACAGACAGAGAGAGAGAGAGAGAGAGAGAGAGAGAGAGAGAGAGAGAGAGAGAGAGAGAGAGAGAGAGGCAGAGAGAGAGAGGCAGAGAGAGAGAGATAGAGAGAGAGAGAGGCATACAGACAGGCAGACAGACAGACAGAGAGAGAGAGAGAGAGAGAGAGAGACAGAGAGAGAGACAGGCAGACAGACAGAGAGAAAGAGAGCGAGAGAGAGAGAGAGAGAGAGAGAGAGAGAGAGAGAGAGAGGGCAGAGAGAGGCATGCAGGCATATCAGAGAAATAAAACAAACTTGACCTGAGGGGACAGAATTCAATGAAAACCTGCAGCTGGACACATGACTTTGAATCTTATTTGTATTGGTGAAAGTGACCCGTCACAGACACACAAAGAGTCACTGTTATTATCTTTTATTATGGACGCCAGGAAGGAGAAAAACAAAGCCATTTAAAGTGAGGACAGAAGAGCACGAGATTCTAACAAAGTTAAAGGCTTATTTGACACAAAATGACAAAATTATGAGTCCAATTTTCCCAATTTTGAAGTGATTTGATTGCACTGAGACAGCCCCCCAAACTACCCCCCCCCCCCCCGCCCCTCCCGAGAATCTCCAAATGCCATATCAGTTTACTATCAGTGTGCGCTAGAGCAGTGGTTCCAAAACCTTTTCATGTCAAGGACCCCCAAATTGACACTAATTAGCCCCACGGACCCCCATTTGAAAAGGTATGCCAAGGACCCCCATAACAGAAGATTCTTACGGCTCTAGCAGTGATTTTCAACCATTTTCACCCCTAGTTTGATATGCATTAGGCTACGGACCCCCATTTAATGCGATTTCTATCTCTGAGACCCCAATTTATATTGTAAAATCAATGTTAATTTAACTCTGAGGGTTTAGCTGGGTCCCCCCGGAACTCCCTCAAGTACCCCTGGGGGTCCCCGGACCCCACTTTGGGAACCACTGCGCTAGACCAGAGCCCTGATTCTCAAAGTAGGGTCCGAGGAACCCAAGCGTTTGCTGACGGGGTTAAAGGTGGTCCCCATGGCAACTATCCAAAAAAGATTAGCGGATACAAATTGTATTCTGTGTGTTTCAATGAGGCAGCGAACTGGGTTATATATGCATGCATGGGTATATAAGACATATTGCACTAATTTGTCCTTTGAGACAAATAAATAAGTCAGTGTGTACTTTGGCTCGTAGCTATAGAGGAAGCGCTCTGGACTACAAAGGGAAACTGCGATGACAAGCTAAGGTTTCATATTTCAATCCGTTAGAAGAAGAAGCACACGTATTCATTTCACAGACCATGATATCCATCCCACCCCCTTTCCAATTTTACTCGGTTTTCTTTCCTCTCGTCCCACCCTGTCACGTAGACAGGGTGTTGAGTCCTTATAACGTTGACAGAGTGTCTGTGAACCACGATAACGACAGTCAGGAAAGGATGGCTGGACAAGGAGACACATGTCTGTTCTGTGCTCTTCAAAAACGTCCAGCCTAAACTCCCGCTATGTGTGAATAAAGACGACAGGAAGTGGCAGTTTGGCAGCTCCAACCAGGAGTGTCACTCTCAATTGCGTCCCCTGCCAGCTCTAGACGAGTTGCGCGGCCGAAGAGGTCACAGGTCTGACTCTCAGCCCCCCACCCCCCGTCTCTCTCTCTCCTTTCTTTTGCTTTTCCAGGACATTCAGTCTCTGTGCCACCTACGCCATGTTGAACGGTCGAGGAGAAGACAGACTGACGCGCGGAAAGAGTCGAGACACGGTGACGGCAGGCTTTTTTCCGAAGCTCCAATAAAACATGATGCTTGTCTTGACAGATTACTCTGACAGCCCGTGTCAAAGTCTCTGCCATGTCAAGAGGCTGTCTCTGTGAAGCAGACAAGCAGATGTCCTGACTCCTGCAAGTTCTCCTTGCTGTCTCTTGGCAGAA
>NW_027638227.1:179959-202459 GCF_951216825.1 Electrona antarctica
TTCAGAAGCCTTTTTTTTTATTTTTTTATGTCAGGTCAAAATGGGTATTTGTGAACTGAGAGGTGCAGGCTGTGTGTGTACTGCATTATGTACAGTACTGTGCTAGTGTCATAGTTATACTGTAGTGGTCAGTGTGATTAAGCTCAACAGCTGTACTGTATGTCACGTTCCGTGACATGTTTTGGATTTTCCTTGGTGTTCCTTGGTTTTTAGTTAGTTAGTGTTTTACTTCTTTGTGTTACTGTGATTTTGTAGTCTGTATTTTCCTTGTTTCGTAGTTGCAGTTCTGCTTGTTTACACTGTGAACCTTTATTTTGTAGTCTTGTTTTGTGCTTTCCTGTCTGCCCCTGTAGTTCTGTTCCTGTCTTGTCTCACTAGTCCTGTGATTGCCAGTGTTTCCACCTGTGTCCCCTTAGTTCCCCAGCCTATCCCAGTGTTGATTGTCAGTGGTGTTCACCTGTGTCTAGTTATCCCTTGTCTATTTATATGCCCTTGTGTGTTCAGTTCTCTGTTGAGTCATTGTTTGTAGTCGCTGTGTTCAGTCCTGTTTTTGAGCTTACATCTTCCAAGTATTAGTTTCTTGTGTCTCCTCGTGCCAGTTCACCCGTTTCCCTGCATTGTTAATAGGTTAGTTCAGGGGTGGGCAACTTTGATGACGGAGAGTGCCACTATATTTCCACACTCACTCCCTAGGGCCATATATTACTGTCGTAGCAAAAATAGCCGATCTACAAGCTCAAAACGTTTTGAGCTTGTAGATCGGCTATTTTTTGCTATATTCGAATTGAAATCTTGAATAATTTTTTGCTATTTTTGAATTGGAATCCTGAAAATTAACATTTTTATGTCATTTCAAATGCCTTTAATTATACGTGTGTTGAGCAATGAGCTACTATAATTTAGACTGAAGTAATTAAAGCGGGTCATGTTTGCATGTTGTGGAATTGTAAACAGCTGAAACCAATATTATATCAGTATTCTGAGATTAACCTGAGGGCCACATTAAGTGAAGGTGGGGGCTGCATGTGGCCCCCGGGCCGCCAGTTGCCCACCCCTGGGTTGGTTAGTTAGGCACCGCTCAAAAATGTCAGTACTTTTTCCACGACCGTCAACAAATCATCTGCTCTGAGGCTACAGCGGAGTTAACACCCCGCCCACACTGTCCCAGCTAGCTCATTGTACTGTACCATGTTCTCCTCTGCCTCTCTCCTGTAATATGACACCATATGGAAAACAATAACCCAAACTACCTTTATTTTGTGAAATAAAATAATCTGTCACTCTTTACAATAATTATTTCAATTGACTTATTAAATTATAGTTTTGTTTGATGGTGCTCTTGCATTTGACCTTTCACTTTGTGCCTCTAAAATTAAGCAATTCCAGGTTAGGCGCTAGGATCGACAATGGACAAAACGTAGACTTTTCTTTAACCCTGTAAGACCCGGATATATTTCTACTTGCAAAAACCTCAACCTTACTACTACTTTGTACTACTAGGACTTAGTAGAAAATATGTTTAAAAAAAAAAAAAGAAAATGTTTTCTGAAAATGCACATTTATAATAATTATTAAAATAATAATAATAAATTCATAATTTACATTCGGTGGATATCTTTCACAATAATACATAATACATGTTCTAATGTTCTAGACATTCTAATGATCACACAAATATATGTATTACATGCATTTTAGTTACTTTTATCAGGGTTAAAGATTAAAGGTCATAGGTCAATTTTGATTAAAAATGTCCAGAGATTTTGAAGTTGTGTAAATTTGTGCCTCTGTGGGGGGTATTTATATGCAAATATCATGATCAATGGCATTGCAAGACTAAACAATGAACATCAATGATGATGTTTAGGTGAAAAAAGAACAGGAAAAAAAAGAAGTAATTAATTAAAATAAAAATGTTACCGAGAAGCATCGTTGGGTCTTACAGGGTTTTAATTGTGCTGTGTATGTTATACATTTTATTTGTTCTTATTATTACTTTTTGGGAACCGCTGACTTACAGTATGCTTCTACAATTTGACTCTCCTCAGTAGCACTGCCCCTTTAAGGGTAGTGCATAAAAGGGATGATCAGGATTGAGGCCTCATGTTTAATTGGTCAGAACTGAAGCCTGATTTGAGTGTTTGTTTTGTTGGGGACCTGGTAAGAAAACCTCAAACAAATTGTTGATGCTTTGATAATTCATTTTGATTATATGGGGATATATATTTAATAAGTGACATTTTATATTCCTTTACAGCAGGGATAGGCAACCTTAGGCACGGGTGCCAAAATTGGCACAGTGAAGGGTGATCACAGGCACACTGGCATAAGTGTGCGAGAGAGGATTTTTATTTTTTTTAAATAACATTCAATTAAGCTCTCTCAAATGCATGCAAATCCTGCACAATTCTACATTCATTCAAACTGAACTGTGACTGGGGAGGGAGGGAGTCTGGGAGATACTAGGTCAGTCTAGGTGCGTTATTAATAATGATCATTACAATGCCCTGATGTTGTTATATTTATGGACAATCAACATCTGTTGGGATGGCGGAGTCATAATTCAACATAATGTTGACATGGCACACTAACTATCAAGAAAATAAAAACACGACACTTCAAGTCAAAGAGGTTGCCGACCCCTGCTTTACAGAGTTCAAACGGTGTGATGTTTTGTGAGGGGGAGCTGGGACGCTGGCGGAGTCCGTAAAGGGTATAAGGGGAATGGGTTTTAAGAGGGTCTGTGACATGGAGACAATGTTGGTCAACTGTTAGCCTAATTTATCCTCTTATTTCCAGAGCCTCCAGGTCCTTTCCTGGGTTACATCCACAGCAATCTGAGAACCGTCAAAAAATAAAGGAAGAACAGTGCCCTCTTTTAACAGTTCTGCCTCGAGACTATACATCCACAGTGGCTGTGGGTATTGAGTGGGAGCCTTGAGTATAGGCTATTCTTGACCATATATGGTCATGCCTGGGGTGACCAACCAAACGACAATGACGGGAAATGCACGATTTCATAGTAAATGCGACCTGCGGTTGCAATTACTCTTCTGTTCTGTATTTTAAGTTGAATATATTTGTCTAAATGTTGAATAAACTTGACACATGAAACAATGACTACATTCATGTCCTAATACTGACTCAACCAGACAATCGGGTGCACTAAGTTATCCTCCTCTTGAGATTCTAACTCCCTTTCTGTTGAATTTCTTGACCTCCAACTTGTCAGTTAATGACAACATCATACTGTAGGTCACCAAGTCATTCACCAAGTCAATCACAACTTTAAAAAAAAAAGTAAAAAATAAATAAATCAACAAATCCTATATTACTAAATGCATGGTCAGGGACCACAATACCTGCATGGACCACCTGTGGGTCATGCTATATGGTTAATGTGTTTGTAGGATCCCTCACTCCTATTTGAATTGTGAGGGTGGCGTAGTCATTTCATAATAGCCCTGCTACACTCTGCTACACTCATGATGAAACAAGACACATTTGAACCATCTTTTTTTCAGGCTATTCAATATTTAAGTCCGACGTCATTTTGTAGTGCTACATTACGTCCGGGTCCAAGTGGCACCAGCTCCCGTCCGCATCTCATTGTAAATAGAATATCTAAACGCGTGAATCTTTTTACAATTACGTTATTTTTCAGAAAGGAAGCCATTGAGGGTTAAAATGCATCTTAATGCTTCCAACTCGAGTAGAATTATAATGTTTTGTGTCCATGACAAAGAAAATATATGATGTGGAGACAATAAAGACTATTATTATCATTATTATTGAAGGTCCATTTGCTCAGTACAATATTTCAGGGGCATATTTAGAATGTGTGCAGGCTTGAGTATGTTGAATCTAGTTTGCATGAGGATTTCGTTGACACAATGAAATAAAATGGCGATAGTATCCAGTGTGGGGCAGACGGCCTGTCACAGCCAGATTTAGGAGTGCAGCAGCTTTGTTGTTGATGAGGAAAGCGGTAAAATGAGACTTTCGTGGTTGTTTTCGTCTCAGATTTAGTCCGACGGAGCGTCACAGTATAACTCTATGGGGACACAAAAGCGACACAAAAGTAGGACCCGGAAGTATCTCTGGAGGGGGCGCTCACGTCACGGCTAAAATACTGAATTGGACCATCGATTGTCACAGAGCTATACAGTATTACCCAGGTCAAAGGTGAAGCCGTCTCTGTGCCACCCTTGACTCCTGTGCGCCTGTCAGAGGGCATCGCGTCAGCCCTGGTATGGAAGCGGCACAGAGACAGACAACACTTCCAGAGAAGCACGCGAGGCTTCCAAGAAACTCAAAGGTCATTTGTAGGATGTGACACGGCTGATGATCAGAACAATCACTCAGATTGTCACAGAAAGCCAACTGCATGCCAATCTGCTTTGTTCTCCTTAATGTATTGCTTTGATTGTATATGAATCCTAAATGTATTTCCGAAGCTTCAACTTATTGCTAGACATTTTTTTTATTTTTTTTATTCCACGGCACATCAACAACCGAGAACTATACTGAAAATGTGAATTCAGAATTGATGTTTTTTCCAAACCAAGTTTAAACAGAAACTTAACCGATTTTGGACGTAAATCTTATCGTGTTTAGATCAATAATATAGTGAGGGGGAAATGATACTGTACGTAATCTTTGTATTTCAACACATATAATGACGCCATCCGTACACTCGACGATGCAAAAACATCAAAACAACGTTTCACTTTTTATTTTTCTGCCACACTATCATTGATCTCCTCACATCACAACAATAGGGTTTAGGCTAGTAGGAAAAATGCCAATGTTTCCCTTTAAATCATCACTGAGGGGGTTTTCTGTGTGTATTTTGGCAGCCATTTTCTTTTCCTAAACAAACAGCTTTGTGTGTGTGTGTGTGTGTGTGTGTGTGTGTGTGTGTGTGTGTGTGTGTGTGTGTGTGTGTGTGTGTGTGTGTGTGTGCATCTGTGTGTGTGCGTCTGTGTGTGTGCGTCTGTGTGTGCTGTCAGTGTCTCCTGTGTGATTGGTCTGATGGGTCTGATGCTCATCACTCTGTCAGGCTGGGCGCCGCCGCGCCGTCCGACACACTCACACAAATCACATTGACATCCAAAGTCGTTGGATCCACAGAGCAATTTAACTGATATTCATTAGAGGGATGACAAGGGCTGATGGGAGATCTGTGGAGTGGAGGAGTGTGTGTGGGGAAGGGGGGGGGGGACGGGGGGACTCATTTTGTCGTCCTATCCAATCCGCTCCCATTCCCCCACTCCTTCACTGGCGACATTGTTTTAGGAGCATTCACAATAATATCCTGAGTGTTAAAGGAGAATTCCATACTAAAAGGCTTTCTTACCTTTCTTTGTAGTCGTTACGTCCCCACCAAAGAGGTCCAGGTGTTATTTTGTGCAAAAGCTCCTTATTGGCTATTTCCCCTACCATAAGCCCTCAATGAATTGCATTGAATTGAATGGGGCTATGGGGTGTTGTGCTAATTCGCTTATTTCCATCGCTCAAAATTATTATTTCATAATGTAAATAATGAAGTGGCACACTTTACTACTTATTTCGATGGAAATAAGCGAATTAGCACAACACCCCATAGCCCCATTCAATTCCCATTCAATGCAATTCATTTAGGGCTTATGGTAGGGGAAATAGCCAATAAGGAGTTTTTGCACAAAAGAACACCTGGACCTCTTTGGTGGGGACGTAACAACTACAAAGAAAGGTAAGAAAGGTAAGAAAGCCTTCTAGCATGATTTTCTCCTTTAAACGTATATTCAGTGATTTGACTTAATTCAAATATCACTTATTTTTTCTTTTTTTCTGGATAATCCTCCCTACTATAGAGTGTGCTGACCATATAAGGAGTTCCTCCCTGTCCCCAAGTGAGCCCCTGGGGTCAAAAAACCCTAGTTTCAGTTTTGGTGGCGGGTGGCAAAACCTTCATCCAATCAGGATGAGTGGGGCCTTCCTCCAATCATGATTGAGTGGGGGGCGGGCCTTGGTGCACATGCTGTTGGCCTGTTGCACTTCCCCCCACTGTAGAGCGTGCATGTGCACATTTTGTTACCGCGGCGGACTGGGTGGTTTTCCAAATCACCCAAATCACTGAATGCTCCTTTAAATGTATAAGCGATATAGTTGTGTTATATTCCATAGTAATACTTACAGTGTTTGTTCAGTTTGACAGGGTCGGTCTTTCCTGTCCATCCAGGCTCTAAACCATTTAGGCCTGACGTCGAAATAAAAAAAAAAGTTTGCTCTGAAAGAATATATACCTATTCAAAGATTAGTGCCGCATTTTTACGATTTAAAAAAAATAGCAGACCTACAAGCTCGTAGCGCGCCACTCGGTGGCGCGCTATGAGCTTGTAGATCTGCTATTTTTCAATAGCTAAAGTGTAACAGAATGCTTGGAACACCAAAAGGGGTTCCCGCCCAGAACGGGCTAAACAGAAAACATGTTCAGGTCAGGATACCAATGTCATCCAATCGGGAGAGAATGCAGGATACACAGGACGTGATTGAAGCTTAAATGAGTTCTCTCTCTCGACTAGATGACATGCAGGTGTCCCACCTGAAAAACATTTTTCTGTTCACTAAAGAGCTAGAGAGATCCCTCACCCCTGTTACTAGAGAGATGGGGAGACCCCTAAATGGTAAATGGTGCATTTATATAGCGCCTTTATCCAAGGCGCTTTACATAGATTGTGCATTACATTCACCCATTCATACATGCATACACCGATTGCGGCGGAAGCCATTCAAGGTACCAACCAGCACATCGGGAGCAATTTGGGGTTCAGTGTCTTGCCCAAGAACACTTCGACATGTAGACAGGAGGAGCCGGGATTCGAACCGCCGACCCATGGATCATTGGACGACCTGCTCAACCTCCTGAGCCACAGCCGCCCCTCACCCCTGTTACTGAACAGTGCTAGAGAGATGGGGAGACCCCTCACCCCTGTTACTGAACAGTGCTAGAGAGATGGGGAGACCCCTCACCCCTGTTACTGAACAGTGCTAGAGAGATGGGGAGACCCCTCACCCCTGTTACTGAACAGTGCTAGAGAGATGGGGAGACCCCTCACCCCTGTTACTGAACAGTACTAGAGAGATGGGGAGACCCCTCACCCCTGTTACTGAACAGTGCTAGAGAGATGGGGAGACCCCTCACCCCTGTTACTGAACAGTGCTAGAGAGATGGGGAGACCCCTCACCCCTGTTACTGAACAGTGCTAGAGAGATGGGGAGACCCCTCACCCCTGTTACTGAACAGTGCTAGAGAGATGGGGAGACCCCTCATCCCTGTTACTGAACAGTGGACATACACTAGAGATGGGGAGACCCGGCCCTCACCCCTGTTACTGAACAGAGAGATGGGGAGACCCCTCACCCCTGTTACTAGAGAGATGGGGAGACCCCTTACCCCTGTTACTGAACAGAGCTAGAGAGATGGGGAGACCCCTCACCCCTGTTACTGAACAGAGAGATGGGGAGACCCCTCACCCCTGTTACTAGAGAGATGGGGAGACCCCTTACCCCTGTTACTGAACAGTGCTAGAGAGATGGGGAGACCCCTCATCCCTGTTACTAGAGAGATGGGGAGACCCATCACCCCTGTTACTAGAGAGATGGGGAGACCCCTCACCCCTGTTACTAGAGAGATGGGGAGACCCCTCACCCCTGTTACTGAACAGTGCTAGAGAGATGGGGAGACCCCTCATCCCTGTTACTAGAGAGATGGGGAGACCCATCACCCCTGTTACTAGAGAGATGGGGAGACCCCTCACCCCTGTTACTAGAGAGATGGGGAGACCCATCACCCCTGTTACTGAACAGTGCTAGAGAGATGGGGAGACCCCTCATCCCTGTTACTGAACAGTGCTAGAGAGATGGGGAGACCCCTCACCCCTGTTACTGAACAGTGCTAGAGAGATGGGGAGACCCCTCACCCCTGTTACTGAACAGTGCTAGAGAGATGGGGAGACCCCTCACCCCTGTTACTGAACAGTGCTAGAGAGATGGGGAGACCCCTCATCCCTGTTACTGAACAGTGCTAGAGAGATGGGGAGACCCCTCACCCCTGTTACTGAACAGTGCTAGAGAGATGGGGAGACCCCTCACCCCTGTTACTGAACAGTGCTAGAGAGATGGGGAGACCCCTCACCCCTGTTACTGAACAGTGCTAGAGAGATGGGGAGACCCCTCATCCCTGTTACTGAACAGTGCTAGAGAGATGGGGAGACCCCTCACCCCTGTTACTGAACAGTGCTAGAGAGATGGGGAGACCCCTCACCCCTGTTACTGAACAGAGCTAGAGAGATGGGGAGACCCCTCACCCCTGTTACTGAACAGTGCTAGAGAGATGGGGAGACCCCTCACCCCTGTTACTGAACAGTGGACATACACTAGAGATGGGGAGACCCCTCACCCCTGTTACTAGAGAGATGGGGAGACCCCTCATCCCTGTTACTAGAGAGATGGGGAGACCCCTCACCCCTGTTACTAGAGAGATGGGGAGACCCCTCACCCCTGTTACTAGAGAGATGGGGAGACCCCTCATCCCTGTTACTAGAGAGATGGGGAGACCCCTCACCCCTGTTACTAGAGAGATGGGGAGACCCCTCACCCCTGTTACTAGAGAGATGGGGAGACCCATCATCCCTGTTACTAGAGAGATGGGGAGACCCCTCATCCCTGTTACTGAAAGAGCTAGAGGGATGGGGAGACCCCTCATCCCTGTTACTAGAGAGATGGGGAGACCCATCATCCCTGTTACTAGAGAGATGGGGAGACCCCTCATCCCTGTTACTAGAGAGATGGGGAGACCCCTCATCCCTGTTACTAGAGAGATGGGGAGACCCCTCATCCCTGTTACTAGAGAGATGGGGAGACCCCTCATCCCTGTTACTAGAGAGATGGGGAGACCCCTCATCCCTGTTACTAGAGAGATGGGGAGACCCCTCATCCCTGTTACTAGAGAGATGGGGAGACCCCTCATCCCTGTTACTAGAGAGATGGGGAGACCCCTCATCCCTGTTACTAGAGAGATGGGGAGACCCATCACCCCTGTTACTGAAAGAGCTAGAGAGATGGGGAGACCCCTCACCCCTGTTACTAGAGAGATGGGGAGACCCCTCACCCCTGTTACTAGAGAGATGGGGAGACCCATCACCCCTGTTACTGAAGAGCTAGAGAGATGGGGAGACCCCTCACCCCTGTTACTAGAGAGATGGGGAGACCCCTCACCCCTGTTACTAGAGAGATGGGGAGACCCCTCACCCCTGTTACTAGAGAGATGGGGAGACCCCTCACCCCTGTTACTAGAGAGATGGGGAGACCCATCACCCCTGTTACTGAAGAGCTAGAGAGATGGGGAGACCCCTCACCCCTGTTACTGAACAGTGCACATACACTATAAGGCCATATCTTGCCACCTTATCCCTTATTATCCTTAAACTATAGCTTTAGGCATTTTTTGCGACCGCATTTACTACGAAAATGTGCATTTCCCGTCAGTCCATTAGCCTGTCCGTTACGCCGGGGCTCCACCGGACGCGTGCGTGCGTGCGTGCGTGCGTGCGTGCGTGCGTGCGTGCGTGCGTGCGTGCGTGCGTGCGTGCGTGCGTGCGTGCGTGCGTGCGTGCGTGCATGCGTGCGTCAAAAAAAACGAACCGGGGCAATTTTAAAGCAGTCACGCAACGCAACGCATCGTAGGCAGTGGAGCCACCCTTCATTGATTAAAAAGGGAACATTCCCTGCATGGCGGTGACGGAGACGCGACGCTGACGCGCCCGGTGGAGCCCCGCCGTAAGTCACCCCACCCCTCCATATATGGTCATGCCTCGTGACATCATCAGGGATCTCCATGCGGGCATATAGGCCTACGTATGTAGTCGCGACATAGACATAGACATTGCCAGGGGCCCTTCCCCATATATGGGAATGTCAATATATGGCCATGTGGTCAAGCCTCGTGACATCATGCCATAGACACTGACCTCATCTAACCCTGGACCTGACGTGAGGTACATTTGTGACTGGGTCTGGCAAATAGGCCCTCATCTCGACCAGAGTAATTTTTCAGTTTTTTACAGATTATTAAAGTACAGAATGTAAGCTTTCATATGATGTATCATTCAATGAAATTGGAAAATATTTGAAAAAAATATGACCATTTTAAAATGATTGTGCCGTTTTACCCAAAGCTGAGAAAATCCCCTTGTTCACAACATGTTCACAACATTTCAACACCTAGAGCTGGCTAGCCTACTTTGACTTATAAATGTATACATTTAATTTGCCCAAATCAATAATCTGTTGGAATGAAAACCTTCTTAAACATTCAAACTGTGTTAATATGAAAAAAACGAAAATCACAACAAAAAAAAAATCAAGTTTATTTTAGATTTTCTGCCTTTTCATTATAGGCGAGATGAGGACCATTTTGCTAGACCTGGTCACATTTGGTTACATTATTTTGTCCACTCTCTCTTTGATTTATTTGATTTCCTTCAATTGTATCTACAGTATGACTCACTACAGTATGACTAACTACAGTATGACTCCATCTCAAGGCTACTCTGGTCAAAAGAACAAAGGAGAACATCATGGTTGCTGTCTGGAAGAATAAACCACCTAACTCTATTTTTGAGGTTTTGGAAAAAAATGTATCTCTCATAATAAATCAATGCTATTGAACACCCTTCCTGTCTGTGTTGGTTATCCCATTTTGGGCGGGAACCCCTTTTGGTGCTTGGACAAAAACCTCCTAACTCTTGAGCTGGATGTTTTTTCATTTCCTGAAAAAAAAAGATTTTGGAGTTAGGTGGTTTCTTCTTCCAGACAGAGCAGAGATATCTAATGCTTATTGTCTTATAAGGGACTGGGAGGAGTTCATATGCTTTTTATATTATAATTGTCAGCGAGATCCTGCAGGCGTTACGGGTCAATTCTTTACACTTTTCGGAGTTCAATTAACACCCTGTAATTTTACTGTGTGGCGGCCTTTAACCCATTTAGGCCTGACGTCGAAATAAAAAAAATGTCGTTTTTCTGAAAAACCTTGTGTTTCTGTATCAGTGGTGCTCCATATTTCATGTCAAGGATCCTCAAAAATTATATGTAATATGCCTCCGCCCCCCCCGCCCCCCCATCTGAAAATATGTTGTTCCAGGGACCTCCCCAGAAGCAAATATTTGAGTTAAAATGTCCACTCTGTAATAATATATATTACAAAGATTGGAGGCACATTTTCACGATTTTTCAAAAATAGCAGATCTACAAGTTCATAGCGCGGCACTCGGTGCCGCGCTATGAACTTGTAGATCTGCTGTTTTTCAATAGTTAAAACACCAAAAGGGGTTCCTGCCCTGAATGGTTTAATACCACTCTCCTCCAGCAGTCACCATAATGCTCATCCAAGCAGAAGTCCAATCATTTAGGTCTCTCCCTCCAGCCCCTCATTAACCCCCAAAGTGTCAACCATCTCATTAACACCCCCCCCCCCCCCCAACCATCGTTGCCCCGAGAGTACATCTCTGCTATAAACCATGCTTTCAAAATGTCCTGCGCAGAGAGCTTAAAGCATTGTCTCCTGTCCAAAGTGCAATGCTGTAGGCTATACTGTAGTAGCCTACTACACAAGTGGATAAAGATGTTTTCATTATTTATTTTTCACCATACAGGTGGTATAGCTTGAGCTATAACCTCACTACATTTTCAGCACCTGCACATCAACATAAATTAGCACAACAGATGAGTGCACATTGTTCATCACAACAGTGAATTCTCCATCTCCATTTGTAGCTTTTACAGTCCTATGTTTTATTCATTCATTCGTTCTCGTGTCATAACGTGTCTTCAGCCACATACATTACCAACTATACTGTATATTAGATACAAAGTAGCTAGATACTGTTACGTATAGTAACTTGTAGTGAGTTTTTTTGTGGTGTCCCTGCAGTTATTTTCTTATGGTAACAATAGCTAGCTATATTTAAAGGGGAATTTCTTCCTAACCCTTTTTTTACAAAAGTAAGTTGATAATTATGTATATTGACAAAAAAAAAAGATATAGAGGAGCTGGTCCTGGAGGAGTCTAACTCCTATTCAATCGTGCAATTGTTTTTTGTTTACATCTGTTCTAGATGATGTGACAGCAACACTCCATGCATTGTTGACACTGCACTCTTCCTGGTCTATGTGAGCTGACGTTAGACCCCCCCAGGAGCAGCTCCAGCTCCAGCTCCAGCTCCCCTATATCTTTATTTATTTTTTTATATATATTTTGTATCAATATACATAATTATCAACTTACTTTTGTAAAAAAGGGTTAGGGAGAAATTCCCCTTTAAAGTAGCTCTGGTCCATAGCCTTACTGCTCTTGCTGCCGTTAAATGCGTCGGCATTAGAGCTATGGGACCAGAGCTATACATTTAAAGTGGTAGCCTATCTTGCCAAACACTGGCTGTAGTACGCAAGGACAAAATATAAGTTGTTAAAGTCATGATGCGTTTTGAATAGCAGCTCGGGCCCCATTTCATTTACATTATCAATGGCCACTGGCCTGCGTCCCATCTTTCAATTATCATTCTTTGTTAAGCCATTTAGGCCTGACGTCGAAATTTAAAAAATGTCTTCTAAATATTCTGACAGTTTTCTGAAAAACCTATGTTTCTATATGTCAGTGGTTCTCAAACTATTTCATGTCAAGAACCCCTAGAATTATATGTATTTGGCCGCCGACCCCCATCTCAAAATATGTATAGTTCCAGGGACCCCCCAGAAGCAAAGATTTGAATTAGAAACGTTCGCTCTGAAAGACTATATTTTCAAAGATTTGTGCCACATTTTCATGATTTTTCAAAAATAGCAGACCTACAAGTTCATAGCGCGCCACTCGGTGGCGCGCTATGAGCTTGTAGATCTGCTATTTTTCAATAGCTAAATTAAAACATCAAAAGGGGTTCCCGCCCAAACTGGGTTAAGGCCTTTTTATTCAGCTTGTCTGACGTGAGTCATCACTGGGTCCTCCTGCAACGTTGAGCCCAATGTATCCTAAACGTCAGAGGGGCCGCGAGCGAGTCTGAGGCGGTAATGAGTTTGTGCGAGAAGACGGGGTCAGGACACAGTGTGTGTGTGTGTGTGTTAATTAATCTGTTCCCCGGGTGGGAGGAACTGAAGCGAGATGATGAGATTTAAGGGAGTAAATGGGTGTGCGGCTCTCGAAGCTGTCCTCCGTGTGAGTGAGCGAGGGAGAGCCGGGTTAGAGAGGCAGGGCGAATGGCCGTTGCCGTAGTAACCAGACAACTTCCAACAGGCCTCATGTCGCTCAGTCAGTCAGTCATGACAGGCCCGCAGCTCCACAGGAACATCAAACCCAGAGAACATGGTGTCCCTCTAGACAGACAGAGGTGTACTATTCACAGTGTGTCAAGTAGGGATCATTTTCTTTGTGCTCCACGACAAGCAATCACTGATCTTCAGTTATACAGTAATATATTCTGTTAATGTAACTCTGAGAGAGTGTGCAAATGAAAGCAAATACATTTGGTTCCATTTTCTACTCTCTGAGTTACATTAAAGGGGAATTAAGCTCTTTAGGCCGGTTGGTTGTATGGTTTGTTATCCAGTCCAGGTTAAAGACTATAGAGCAGGCTGCATAAGGCTGACCTTATAGTACACTGTGACGTAAGCCAGTGGTTCCCAAAGTGGGGTCCGGGGACCCCCAGGGGTACTTGAGGGAGTTCCAGGGGGGACCCAGCTAAATGAAAATTTGGAACCAAATGGACCCTTATGGGTCTGTAACTCAGAGAGTGTACAAATGGAACCAATTGGACCCTAACGGGTCCATTTGGTTCCATTTGTACGCTCTCAGAGTTAAATTAGCATTGATTTTACAATATAAATTGGGGGTCCCAGAGATAGAAATGCTATTAAATTGGGGTCCGTAGACTAATGCATGTCCAACTGGGGGTCCTTGAAATTAAACGGGTTGAAAATCACTGCTAGAGCCATAAAAATCTTCTCTTATGGGGGTCCCTGGCATATCTTTTCAAATGGGGGTCCACGGGCTAATTAGTGTCAATTTGGGGGTCCTTGACATGAAAGAGTTTGGGAAACACTGACGTAAGCAGCGCAGCTCGAGATAATCAAATTAATAAGGGGTGTATATAAGTATTAGATTTGGATGTGTCAATGTGCAGGCATTGACCAGCTAGTACAACCTGCATGGCTCTGGTGGTCACACCTAACACACCTATGAATCTCATTACCTGCAGCTGTGTTGCTTATAACCACCTGCCATGTTTTTCATTTGCTGTAGGTTTTAACCCATTTAGGTCTGACCCCAAAATTAAAAAAAATCTTCTAAATCCTCCAGTTTTCTGAAATAAATATTTTCACGATTTCTCAAAAATAGCAGACCTACAAGCTATGAGCTTGTAGATCTGCTATTTTTCAATAGCTAAAGTATAACAGAATGCTTGAAACACCAAAAGAGGTCCCGCCCAAAATGGAAATGGAAAACTACAAAATGAATCGTAGACTTTCAGGATTTTACTTATATTAGCCATGTCGACTGAACTGAAGGCAGTTGGAAAAATAATTCCACATTCAACCAGGGGAGGTGCCAGGGAGGCACTAAAGCGTTTAAACTTCGTTGAAAAATAAGGAAGAGCTGACTAAACAAGCGATTTAAACGCTCGTTTGATGCCGCAACTTGGATTTTCTTGGCCGTTCCTAAATTAAATTTAGTTTAGCTCGTTAACAGACCTTCATTTTTTGGATACAATCTGCAGAAAACAGTAAGCAGCGTAAGTTGTGGAAACATGCGCCGTTTCTGAAACGCAAATGGGAGGGCTTGGGTTCGTGACCTCATCTCGGAGCTACAGAATGAGCGTAGGGACTGAGGGAACGTATCGGGGCTATAGATTTTACTGCGTTTAAACAAATTCAGTCGAATTTTTTTTTCCAGTTTGCGATGCAGCATGGCCGGGCTTGCGTGCGTGCGTGCGTGTGTCTGTGTGTGTGTGTGTGTGTGTGTGCGGACGAGGTGGCCCCCACACATGGATTCCCAGAAAACCCAAATACGGTATATTTCTCATTAAATCTAAATGGATATGGGGAGAATTTCTCATTTCCAACGTGGCACCGAGCCCGCGACGTGTCGGGCCTGATCCGTCACCGCTTTTTCCAGTAACGTCGTTAAGATCCAAAACGCCTGCTTTGGGGAGGAGGGGGGAGACTAGTGCACCTGTCTATGCGTTTCTCCTGTCAGTTCCCCTCAACGCGCACATATAGGATCTGCTTTTTAGTATTATTTTTTCCAGGGGACAGTCTTGGCATCCAGGTGTGTGCCAGATCTGCTGCGTGTGCCCAGGGCTCCTGATGGCATCCAAGCCCCCATGGTAATCAGCTCACTCTGCCTGCTGTTGCAGCCTCCACCTCCTCACCGCTCCTCCTCCTCCTCCTCCAGTGGCTCGTTGCTGAAACATCTGGTGGTTTTACATGCAGCTCACACCACCTGGCAGACAGACACCTCAACACACGGGCGAGACGCAGTAAGGAGCCGAGCCGAGCAGTGCTCGTCTCCGCCGCTCCTCCACCACGCAGCACCATGAAGCCACCAGTGGTGGACCAAAAGTAGGCCTATATACTCCACAAGTACACAAAGTATTCAATAGTACAAAGTAAAACAATATTTTGAATATGTGTAGTATCTTTTTTTTAATATGCATTGCTGTAGTGTAGGGTGTAGGGCAGGCCATTGCTGAAATTTGTAAACATAAAAAGAAAAGTTGTTTTTTTAATAGTGAAAATTGCAGATCTATTTCACTATATTTTAAATAGGTCTTAAGTGGGTGATTCATAATATATTATTATTATTATTACCCATATTATATATTATATTATTGTAAGTACAATATTTCTATTTGAAATGATAGTGCTACAGTACTCAAGTAAATGTACTTAGTTACTACTGGCCACCACCAAGTAAATGTACTTAATTACTACTGGCCACCACCAAGTAAATGTACTTAATTACTACTGGCCACCACCAAGTAAATGTACTTAATTACTACTGGCCACCACCAAGTAAATGTACTTACTACTGGCCACCACCAAGTAAATGTACTTACTACTGGCCACCACCAAGTAAATGTACTTACTACTGGCCACCACCAAGTAAATGTACTTACTACTGGCCACCACCAAGTAAATGTACTTACTACTGGCCACCACCACACACACATATCCCTGAGGATGAGGATTACATGCTGACTGACAAACTGGTGGCTGCACTGGAGACAGATCATGATAAACGCTTAAACGCTGAGGGTTCCAAAGCTATGATATCATGAAAACACAGAGTCATATATATATATATATATATATATATATATATATATCCCATTTAGGCCTGACGTCAAAAAAAGAAAAAAAGAAAAAAAGGTTTCCTGAAAGAATATATATTCAAAAATTTGTGCCGCATTTTCACGATTTTTCAATAATAGCAGACCTACAAGCTCGTAGCGCGCGAGCTTGTAGGTCTGCTATTTTTCAATAGCTAAATTATAACAATGTTTAAAACACCAAAAGGGGTTCCCGGCCCAAAATGGGTTAAATAACGTAGTTAACATAGTTCATGAAGGATAACAGGCATGATGCAATATTCATCATGGCAGTGCTAACTCTGTACATGCAAAAAACTATGAACAAAATAAAAATAATACCATAATAGTAAATGTAATAAAATTAACTATAGTTCAAATTAAATGTGTCAGCTGCATCAAGACGAAAGAAAACACAACGGCATTATGCAGCAATTAAGTCAATTTAATCATAGAAGCACAAGGCATTAACATATCTGTAATTAATTTTTTTTATCAAATAACATTTATAAAACTATTGTGCAAAACAATGTCATTTTTATCTTCTTCAAAGGCTCCGCACCAGTGGATAGTCATTGTCCTCTTAAATTAGGAAATATAACAAGTATGCATAATTTAAACAGCAATGGTAAGCTTATATACTATATTTACATTTTTTACACCAGACCTGGTTGTTGGGCGCCCCATGACTCAACGATAAGGAATGAGGCGACTTTTACAATCAGCAAGAAAGTCAATAACCTGTACAGGGGGGGGGGGAAATAATGATATAAAGAAGTGATGGAATTGTCTTGCTGTTTGGCAGACGCCTCTAAAGCATGATTTATACTTGGTTGTGCGCCGTGACGTGCACCGAATGTCGCCAAGGTTGTAGATTGACAACTTTTGTTTGTATAAATCATGCTTAGGAAACCCAGGCATTTGGCTATTCCTTAAGTGTTAAAAAGTTGGATCAATTTCAAACAGCGTTTTTTTTTTTTTTTATCTGGACAGGACTGTACAAACAACAGTTAAAACTTGTCAAACATGCAGTCTACAAGCAAATCAAAACCAAATTCACAAAATAGGAAATAAATACAACCGTATAGATACATTTCAAGTTACTATACCTTTTTCTGTCAAAAGAGATTAACCAGAATCACGGTTCGGCTCTGTCTTTACTTACTATTGGCATACATAGTAAGGGCAGAAAACAACCACGGATTACTTTTTCCGGTGAAATATCCCTTAATAAATTGAATTATCTTTGACTTATAATGTTGAAATTAAGGAGTTTTGAAATGCAGAAAAAACAGACACTTTCATAGGAACCACCTTGTGCTGACAAATTTTGACAAATAGTTCATTCATGGCATCTTTGTGCATTTTCACACTTTTTAAATAGGGTCCGTTTTTCCTTTTTTGATTTAGTTGTGGACTCAGCCATTCATTCTACATGTGTTTTCCAGTATGTCCATTTGCTGAGAGTCCCTTAGTGTTTGTCCACCTCACACACATACAGCAGGTGGTCCTCGGGGGACTTCCCATGACTCTTGCTGAGATGCAGCTTGATGGCGTGCTTGCTGGCAAATTTACGGACACAGAGCTGACAGCGGAACACCGTCCCGCTGCCGCCGCCGCCGCAGTCATCTTGAGACTGTGGCAAAGAGAGGAAAGAGTCCAGGCAGGGCACTAGTTTCTCCAGAGTCAGAGTCTTAGAGTCTCTAACAGTCTGTTTGGGGGACAGTTTGGCCAAGTCCCTAATCCTGAAACCCAGGTGGGCTTCCAGGTGGCAGATATAGGCAGCTGGGGTTCTGATCTGCGAGGCACAGTCACTGCAGTAGAACACTGGCTGGCCCGAATCCAAGTTCTTCAGGAATTTGGTTCTGCCGGTACGCCTCAGTTGGTATTTGACGTTAGCCAGCCAGTGGCTGATGGTGGTCATTGATAGGCCGGTGAAATGGGACACGTGCATTCTCTCCTGCGGGCTGAGGTCATTGATGATGTACTTCCCGTCGGATGTCTGCCGTAGACCGCTGGCGAACTGGGCCTGCAGTAGGAGCAGGTGCTGGGGATTCCAGTTGGAATGGCGGCCCTTGCGCTTGTGACCATGTAGAGACCCTTCCGCCTCGTCCGGGGTGGAGCCCACCGCCTCTGCCCTGTCCGCGATGCGGGACCGCTGGGGGGGCTTGGGCACGTGGTGAGACTGCGTCAAATTCCGCAGCATGTCTGATATGTCGGACAAGGCGTTCTCGTGGAGGGGGCTGCTGGACGTGTAGGGCGACACCACTGTCAGCTTTGCAGGGGTGATGAGAGCGGAGGGAGAGACGGATGAAGCTGTGGATGAGGGGGTCAGGGGAGCAGAGCCCACAGAGCCTCGTCTGTCACTCTTCCCTTTTGTCAGGTCCATGGGTTGGTCATCGCTGGGCTGGCTGCAGAAGCCACGGTCCGCTTTAGGCTCCGGCTTTTTGGTCTGTGCAGGTGGGGCGGCCACAGCGGCTCTCTCGCCCATGCTCTGGCTCAGCCTGGAAAGGAGGCTCAGGGGATCTTGGTTTGGCAGGGACGGCTTTGCAGCCTTCCCAAGGTGGATGTTCATCACTGACTGAAGAGCACTTAGGGGGTTGACGAAAGGCTGCTCTGGAGGCAGGTGGCCTGTGATGATGGCGGTGCTGCAGCTCAGAGCAGAGGCCAGCGGGGATTTGACGCCAGACTCTCTCTTGGGCTCTGTCGCAGGGGACGACCTGTCACCGTGGCTGCCTTTGTCACTGTTGGCCGGGGTTACGGCCCTCCACTCCCGAGGCGAGTCGGCTCCTCCCTTGACGGACTCGCCAGCCTCGCTGCTGCAGGGCGAGAGACGCGGCTCCCTCTTGGGAGACCGCTGCCTCACGCTCTGCTCCACTTTGGCTACTTTCTCGGTCACCTTCTTCACCAGCTCCTCCATGGCCTGGAAGTTGTTGCTGGGGAGGGGGGAGGACTGGGTGAGGGGCGGGGAGATGAGAGGCTGGTTCTTGAGGAGGGAAAGGGAGGAGAGGGAAATGTCGGCCCCGGAAAACATGAACTTGATCGGGGAATTCTTCTCCGAGCCGACGTGGGAGAGCTTCAGGGCGTTGGGAAACTGGTAAGCAGCATGGATGCTGGGGTAGCCCCCCCAGCTGGGGTTCCCACTCTGAGCCTTGCTGATGGCCGACGTCACAGTGTTCTCCAAAGACTTGAGGATGTCCAGGCCTCCCTTGGGGCTCTCCTTCAGGTCCTCTTCAGTCAGATAGTGATACTTGGAGTTGGAAGTGTCAAATTTTTCCTCCTTCTCTTCGTCTTCCTCCTGGCCTTGGACGTCGGACGCCTGCAGTTCACTTTTGATCGTCTCCTCCATGGTGCATACCTCCTCCACCTCCTCCTTCTTGATCTCTCGGAGGGGAGGGGAGGAGGCTGGGGGAGTCGCGGTGATCGGTGGGGGCGGAGGGGAGAAGGTGGAGGGAGCGAGTGGGACCGACTGCACCCTCTCCTCGGTGGGAGTAGCCACCCTCGCGGGGCTCGGGCAGGTGGCCTCGGGGAGCGGCCGGATCCTCTTCCCCACAGAGCTGGTCACCCGCAGGAAGTGGCCCGTCACCATCATGTGCGTCCTCAGCTCCTGCAGTGTGTTGTGGGAGCTCCCGCACTCCATGCACTTGAGGATCTGTGCTTTGTTGGACTCGAATTGCCAAGCGTAGCTGCTGCCGTTCTGGTGGCCATATCGGTTATTAGGGGCCGCGTACGGGCTGAAGGGGCTCTTCCGCGAGGCGTCACTTGTGTCCGAGTGCGAGAGCTTGGATTTGGGGGTCCCTTCTCTAGAGTGCGGAGAGGCGGCGAGGTCCAAACCCACGAAGTTCCGTTTCCTAGACATCGCTTTGACCGCCACAGGAGCCACGGGCTCCTTCAGAGGCACCTTCTGGTAGTGTTTGGTCTTGATCATGTGGACGCTGAGGTCCTGGAGGGACTCAAAGGAGTGTCCGCAGTACATGCATTTCAGAACCTTCTGGGCGTCCTCCTTCCCTTCCATCTCCATCAGTGACCGCTTGCGGGGCTTGGACCATCTCTTCCCGTCGCTCCCAATCCTGCCGTGGTTGTCGTCGCGGTAGTGACCGGTGTCGTTCATGTGCACCGTCAGATCCACCAGGGTGTCGTAGGCGGCGCTGCAGCCCTTGCAGCGGAACTTGCTCGCCCCGGTGAAGATGGAGCCGAACAGCCTGGGGTTCTGCCGGTGGAGCTGGACCGTGCTGAAGAGACTGTGTTCGGCCGGGAGGCGGCCGTGGGAGTGGGCGTGCTGCTGTAGCGTCTTGGCTACCGCCGACTGGTGCCAATCGTAGCTACTGCTGCTGCAGCTGCTGCTGCTACTGGTGCTGTTGCTGCGGACCGGCTTCTCCACGGGAGCTGCGGTCTGCGTGGGTGCGGGGTTAAAGTTCAGAGGTGACCAGAAGGAGCTGGTCAGGAAGCTGGAGTAGATAGTCTTCATCTGCTCCAGGGTGTCCATGCCTATGGCGGGCAACTCCGCTCCGCCGTTCAGAGGCACCGCTGCTGCCGCCGTGGTCAAGGACGGCAGCTCCGTTTTCACAGAGGGGCTCTCAAAGTCCGATAGGTTGTCGCTGGCCTCCTCGCTCACGTGCGACTCGCTGTCCATCTCCTGTCCAGAGAGGTCTGCAGGCCCGTCTGCTGGCTCCGGGTCGCACGCGGGTTCTTCCTCGTCGGGCCCGTCGCCGCAGTCGGTCCCCTCGTCATCGTTTACGGAGAGGTCGTCCTCATGAGAGACGGAGGCCAGGATGTCTCCCGCCACCTCTGTGTCCTCTCCGGTTATCTCCTTTCCGTCCTCAGGAGAGTAAACTGTGTGGAGACAAAGGAGAGATATGTCTTAGAATAGCAGATGGCAATCACAGTGCGTTTTTTTAACCCATTTTGACCTGAGATCAGATTCTAAAAATGTCTTCTACATCCAGTCGTTCTTCGATTTTTCAAAAATAGCAGACCTACAAGCTCGTAGCGCGCCACTCGGTGGCGCGCTATGAGCTTGTAGATCTGCTATTTTTCAATAGCTAAAGCATAACATAATGCTAACACCAAAAGGGGTTCCCGCCCAAAAATGGGTTAAGATGAAAAACCAAGCTATTCCTGGTATTTTGGAATATATTTAATTTATATTTAAACTGGCACAATCATTTTATTAAATTAATTGAAATTGAATAATTATGTGTTTTTCCCCTTCCTTTATGATTACGTTTTCTTTTTTCCCCTTGTTTTGGCCACCCTGCCGACAGGGGGTTCAATCTGCAAAGGGAGAGGAAAAGCACTTTGAAATCCTTAGTGTGTTAGAATAACTGGAGGAAAAAACAAAAAGTTTCCTATGTTGCTATGTGTGCCCGAGGACTCCCAGGGATAAATGAGCCATCTGTGTGGGAGCCTTTAAAGCTGCGCTGAGAAATTACAGTCATCCCATTCCACCTCATCAGCCGTTGAGGTGTTATTTTCCTCCAGGCGAGCCTGTATTTATACACTCTACCCCAGCCACACGGAACTTATGCCTCCCCTCTCTTCACTCCTGCTATTGGAGGAAAACAAAAAGGAAAGAAATATCTTGGCAAAAACATAATGCGCCATTTTATTTATCTCAGGGCGCAACAGCTTGAAATGAAAACTAAATCTGAAATTAATGAAGCCCAATCTCGCCGTGGCGTTCTCCTCTGGGGTAATAAATGAGTTGGATCAACCTCCATCTGTCAGTTAATATGTCTGACGCCTCTTCATCTGCCTCTCTGCTGAGGGCGTGCACGTGCACGGCAACATCCCCCCCCCCCCCCCCCCCCCCCCACGCGCTGGCACTGGCACGCTCACACGTGTGGACATGCTATATACAATATACATACTGTTTATATCAACACACACGCACGCACGCACGCACGCAAGCACGCACGCACGCACGCACGCAACGCACGCACGCACACACGCACGCACGCACGCACGCACACACAGACAGAGGCTGGATGAACTAAACCAAATACCGGTATCACAATATTTTGACCAAATACATGTATATTGTGATTTCTGTCTACATTTCTTTGAATGTTTCAAATATCTTTGCAATAACGCA
>NW_027638227.1:204536-227036 GCF_951216825.1 Electrona antarctica
ACTCAGCTTGGATCAACGGTAATAACTGTAATACTGCTTGACTGAGCTGGCAGCTACTAGGCCACCTTATCAACATCATTTTGGGGAAAAAAGATTATTCTGTTTATTTCTTCACTTTCCTAAAACATTTCCACAAGCTGTTGTTTACCAGGGATGTGCACGGCTAGTCGACCGGTCTGTTAACCCATGCTGGACTGAGCTCGATTAAAAAGAGGCATCTAAATCCTAACATTTTTCTGAAAAACCCATGTTTCTATGTCAGTGGTACTCAACCTTTTTCATGTCAAGGACCCCCAGAATTATCCTTATTGGGCCACGGACCCCCATCTCAAAATATGTTGTTCCAGGGACTCCTCAGAAGCCAATATTTTAGTTAAAAATGTTCGCTCTGAAATATATATTCAAAGATTTGCGGCACATTTTCACGACTTTTCAAAAATAGCAGACCTACAAGCTCGTAGCGCGCCACTCGGTGGCGCGCTACGAGCTTGTAGATCTGCTATTTTTCAATAGCTATAACATAATAACATAATGCTAACACCAAAAGGGGTTCCCGCCCAGAATGGGTTAAATGCTACTGCAACTTCCTGAAGTGCTCAAGGAAACATATTTATCTGTATTACTTTGAGAAACCGTGCCATTTTCAACATCGTAAAATGCAGTGGATGCCTCAGAGGTCACGGGCACATTTGTGGGAAAGAAATAGTAATATCTTCCACAATGTAAACACAACCAGCATGTAATGTAGAAGAAGAAGTTACACATGGAATTCGAATGTGAGAAAGACTTGAATTGTTCTCCGAATGAAACAATTTGACTGAATCAACAACTTGATTCAGATAGATAGATGCAAAGCTATAGATGCAAAGCTCACAATGTGTCACAGTGCGACACATTGTGAGCTTGTAGATATGCTTCATTTTTATTTTAGACTATTGGTTTGGTCGCTTACATTATTATTTAACGGTCAGTGAATTAGTGGCACACATCGATATTGTTTATATCGTGTCTCTACGTACACTAACCGGCAGGGACCTTTTAGTTTATACCATGTTGGTATATGTACTGATGTCAAGCGATGACACTGAAATAAGTTATTAAGGGGTAGGGTTATATACGTTTTTTTACTTCTCCCTACTCCTTTCCGAACATATAAAAGTAAAAAAAATAATAATAATTATACTTGCAGCCAGTGAGGCTTGTATTTTTTGTTGTTGTTGTTTTTGTTTTGGGAATATTATTTTATTTGTTCTATATTGCACTTATTTTAATTCTTTGACTTTTGTCTAATTTTATCATGTTCGGAATAAAGTTTTTCATTCATTCATTCATTCATTCATTCATTCATTCATTCATACAATATTATACTGGTTCTTAGGTTCTGATTCAATATGTATTGATTATTTAAATAATCAATCAATCAATCAATAATCAATAAAAATGTCTGTACATGTTTTTATTCAATATATAAAAGGGGCTGTTTACTTTTTAAACACTTTCAACCTGGGGCATTATAAGCTTTTTATTTTATTTTATTGCCTTTTCCAAAATAGCTAAATGATCCGATCTACGAGCTGGGAGGGAGATCAGCTATTTAATAGAGTGTAACGTGATGATCATTGATTGGTTCATAATATAGCAAGATGAATAAAACGGTGCAGCATCCAGTTATGTTGATGAGATCAGATTCTAAAAATGTCTTCTACATCCTGACAGTTTTCTGAAAAAGCTATGTTTCTGTCAGTACAGTGGTTCTTCGATTTTTCAAAAATAGCAGACCTACAAGCTCGTAGCGCGCCACTCGGTGGCGCGCTATGAGCTTGTAGATCTGCTATTTTTCAATAGCTAAATTATAACATAATGTTTACAAAAGGAGTTCCCGCCCCAAAATGGGTTAATAATAGAGATTATACAGCATAAATAAATACTGAAACGAGATATAACCATTAAAGTCATTACGTTTATGCATATACTATGTGTACTATGTAAACTCTTAATGTCCATTTTCCAGCCATTCAGTTGCAAAAAAATAATAATAATCTCTAATAAAAAAGGTCTGCTATTTTTTTTAAATCGAAGAACGACTGACATAGAAACATAGCTTTTCCAGAAAACTGTGATTTTCAAACAGACATTTTTAGAATCTGATCTCAGGTCAAATTGGGTTAACTAACTAAACGTTAGCTACATTTATCTGGAGATCCCCTGCAACACCATGGAGGACCTGTGGGCCCACTCTGAGAACGACTGTCGGGTGATGTAATGTCTGTAGACCATGATAATAATATTGATTTTTAGATTTTATGTATTGTATATTCTTTTGTTGTTACTTGTTCTCAACGTCTTCCTGCCCGAAGGGGGACCGCAGATGCAAATGAGCTATATAGCTAACACTGGCCCAACAGCTGTTTTCGGCTGGGCATGGCTCCTGTTAACTCATTTTGACCTGAGATCAGATTCTAAAAATGTCTTCTACATCCTGACATCCTGAAAAAGCTATGTTTCTATGTCAGTCGTTCTTCGATTTTTCAAAAATAGCAGACCTACAAGCTCGTAGTGCGCCACTCGGTGGCGCACTACGAGCTTGTAGATCTGCTATTTTTCAATAGCTAAAGCATAATTTTTCAATAGCTAAATAGCATAATGCTAACACCAAAAGGGGTTCCCGCCCAAAATGGGTTAAGTAAATAAACCAATACAAATAGGAAATGTTCACGTGTTGTTTCAGCATTGTTTTACCTGCTTTGAACATAATAGCTCTTTCATTCCTCCATAGCGTGATACGGTACAGGGATGACGTCTCTCTAGACCGGCGTGTAACTTACTACCAGGGTGGGTTCCCACCACTTATTTACAATCCAAGTTTTATTTTATTTTTATTTTGTTGTAGTTGGTAATGAAGAATATCATCTCTGTGGCAAACAAAGGCTTATGTTGATTGTATTTTTTTACAAAATATTATGGCGATTTTTTTTTATTATTATTTACTATAGTCCTAATAAACCCCCGGAAATTACATCTGGCCACAAAAAAATCCCAGGATCTACTGAATGTGAAGGTAGCCTACTGGGGGGAAGCCACACTGTGTGTCTATAGGCTCAATATGTCAGTTTGACACATTCAGTAGATCTCGTGATCTTTTGTGGCCAGATTCAATTTCCTGGGGTTTATTAGGACTATAGTAAATGATAAAAAAATAAATCGCTATAAAATGTTGTAAAAAAATACATATTTAGCCCCATGCTCGAATGCCCCCGCCCCCTGTCAAAACAGCTAAAATCTCTAAACGATCATCTTTTAGTTTCTCTAATAACAACCTAAAACATGAACCGTGGTTGAAAAAAACTAAAGTTGTCCTTTAACCACTTAAACCCGCTGTTCAGAACAGCCTGTTCTTCGTGAAATGGACTTAAGTTGCCACTGTACTGGACCGGGATGTGGGGTGCTGAGGGTGCTGCAGCACCCCCTGGTGGTGGAGGGAGAAAATATGTTGCTTAGGTATAGTAGGAACCTTTGTAACAGGAACTGCGTGTCACAGGGAACCTGTTAATGGTTGCATCTCTGTTCATATTTGAGCTGGAGAGTACATTGTAAACTCATTTAATAAACTATTGCCCTGTTGGATAACTTCATGGGGAAAGGGAAGGCACTTAACCAAAGATAGGTAAGACATGCATCATTGTTTATCGCTGCTGCTGCTTCTGCTGCCATGCAGAAATGGGGTGTTAACCCATTTTGGGCGGGAACACCTTTTGGTGTTAGCATCATGTTATGCTTTAGCTATTGAAAAATAGCAGATCTACAAGCTCATAGCGCGCCACCGAGTGGCGCACTACGAGCTTGTAGATCTGCTATTTTAGAAAAATCGACTGACATAGAAACATAGGTTTTTCAGAAAACTGTAATTTTCAAACAGACATTTTTAGAATCTGATCTCAGGTCAAAATGGGGTGTTAAAATGTGTGCATGTCGTGTGTCATTGACCATCTAGCCTCTGTGATTTGAATACTACACATGTATGCTCTTTGTTTTCCAATACAAGTAACTGTAAAATCCAACACAGATTGTTGGTGAAATGGAACACTGTCTTTGTAGTATATATGTTTGCGTGTACATGCAGCGCTACGTGCTAAATAACTCTTTTTTTAACACCATTGTGTAAAAAAATAAAAAATAAATGTCGCGCACACACGCTTCGCTCCCTTGACTCCCTGCGTCTATTTGCCAAAAATAGCCGATCTACGTAGCTCAAAACACGTCGCGATGCAAGGCGTTGTGAGCTTGTAGATCAGCCATTTTTGGCTAACGTTCCCCCCAGAACAGAGGTTCAAGACTCAAGTGGTTAACACGTTTTTCTTGGTTTTGTTTGTTTTTCCAACAACAACAATCCACAACTTTACACAGATTTTATGATTATTGAAACACAGCCAACAACAAAAGCAACAATAGTTGAGATATTATTAACCACTTGAAACCAACACCAAATCTCTAAGGCAGAAATAGCCAATCTACGTCATGTGGCATTGCTTGTACGTCCGCCCCAGAATAAGGAATTGTTATTAAATTCTCTTAGGTTTATGTTAACCACAGACTATTAGTCTATTTCCTGCATAAGTCAAACATTCCCCTGAATAAAAACATTGGGTTTGTGAGGGAACCCATTACGAGGTCACTTCCGGGTTTATACAATATAGCGTCCTACTTACTCTTGTATTGCTCTATATTCTAGAGTCATACCTACCGTGTTGAATTAACCCAATTTGACCTGAGATCAGATTCTAAAAATGTCTTCTACATCCTGACAGTTTTCTGAAAAAGCTGTTTCTATGTCAGTCGTTCTTCGATTTAAAAAAAATAGCAGACCTACAATAGCTTGTAGATCTGCTATTTTTCAATAGCTAAAGCATAACATAATGCTAACACCAACAGGGGTTCCCGCCCAAAATGGGTTATAAAGCCTGTTCATTATGGGCCTGCGTTGCTCGAAAATGAGCTATTTTCTATGCGTAACACGCCACATACTGTAACTACATTTAAATCAGGCTTTCGTTCTGAAATAGCATCGTGGCGATGACGACGCGACGCAGGAAAGCGTGGCGTCCAAAAGGGAGGCATACTATGGTCCGACGGAGCATTGGTTCGACATGCGTCCGCACCTCGGACTAGCGCCTGCTCCCGTGCCCGCGGTTATGGTTAGGTTAGGGTTTGAGGTGGGTTGTCGTGTATCGGACCAATGACTAGTCGGACCAAACACATGCACTCGTCCAAAAAGGATGGCTTAGGCCTCACTCAGACCTTTACTGCAATGCTGTATGCTTGTTGGATGAATGTTGTGTAGTGTCATGGCCGCCCCAATGCATTTCCAATGGAAGTCACATGGTTTGTAGTCCACATTTTGGACATTTTTGAGCTGTTGTATGGCTTTCGGCTGTGTTTCGACTGCCCCTCCCCCTCATACAACACAAATGTTGTGTCAAACCATGTGACCCCCATTGGAAATGCATTGGGGCGGCCACTACACAACATTCATCCAACAAGCATACAGCAATGCAGTAAAGGTCTGAGTGAGGCCTTATGAAAACCTAGAGAGCCGCGGCGCGGCGGCGGCGGCGGCGGCGGCGCGCTGAGTCCCAGGCAATTTAAAATGCAAAACAAAAACCATTACGTCTGAGCACTATCTGTTAATTTAATCCCCAATGACTGATAATCCATCACGCCGGGCGACAACCACATCCAATTATTCTCCCCGGCTTGACTGACAACAGAGGTGATTTATCAAGCTAATAAAAAGTGAAGGGAGTATAGAGGCTCCCCGCGAGTAAAGAAGAAAAGGATTATGAATACAACAATACACTGGGATGCCGTCTTAACTAATATCCAGGCATATGCTGTAGGGTCGATGTATGCACTTCCTGATAATCTGGGCGTGAGGGGGGAGGGGTGGGGGGTACATGCGTGTGTGTGTGTGTGTGTGGGCGTGCACATGTGTGTGTGTGATGATAGAGTGAGCCACCAGTACCATGTGGGGGAAAGACAGACAAGAATCATTAGGTTTCATGAATGATTCCCGGCTTTCATAAAGCGTGAAAGCAGCTCTGTGTGCCATGACTATAGTGTGTGTGTGTGTGTGTGTGTGTGTGTGTGTGTGTGTGTGTGTGTGTGTGTGTGTGTGTGTGTGTGTGTGTGTGTGTGTGTGTGTGTGTGTGTGTGTGTGTGTGTGTGTGTGTGTGTGTGTGTGTGCACTAGGCGGCGGGGTATTACAGGGGTAAGGAGCCACACTTCCACACAATCAACATCTCAGTCACGCCTCGCTCACGACACCAATAGCAACAAATAGCGGCAAAGAACGCCCTGATACCGACTGCCCTGAGACACTGACTACGCTACGGTGGAGCCTCACGTGTAGAAACAGCACCATCACACCTGCGAGCGCAGTCTGAAAGTACACTACACACACACACACACACACACACACACACACACACACACCCTCGCGTAAATATAAATAAATGTCAGTCGGCATGGTTACGACACCACCTTGCGACACACACACGCACGCACGCAGCCACACACACTCACACACACACACACACACACGCGCGCGAGCACATGTGTGTGCCTGTACGTGCAGGCGATGAGAAAAGACAGTATGACGTGTTGGCATGCAGGAAGCATTCCTGTGAGGATCATTTTCATAAACATAAGGGCCGCAGACAAGCAGGGAGAGATGATCTGATAGGAGCTCTGCTGCAGCGCTGTTCTGTTGTGATGATCAGGAACAACACGCACGCATGCACGCACGCACACACACACACAAACACACAGACAGACAGACAGACAGACAGACAGACAGACAGACAGACATGGGGCTGATTGAGCAGGGAGGTGCAGTGGCTGCCTGTGTTTCATAAAATCATTCAGTATTCTCTCTCTCTCTCTCATCCCCCCCCCCCCCTCTCTCTCTCTCTCTCTCTGTCCCACAGTGTCTCTCTCTCTCCTGGGTTCTTTTTCCTCTTCTTCAACTGGCTGTTTATTAATCCATTCTGACCTGAGATCAGATTCTATAAATGTCTTCTACATCCTGACAGTTTTCTGAAAAAGCTATGTTTCTATGTCAGTCGTTCTTCGATTTTTCAAAAATAGCAGATCTACAAGCTCGTAGCGCGCTACGAGCTTGTAGATCTGCTATTTTTCAATAGCTAAAGCATAACATAATGCTAACACCAAAAGGGGTTCCCGTACAGAATGGGTTAAATGGACATTACACAGATGATTATGATGGCACAGATGAAGCGGTTATAGGGCGTACTGTACAGAGACAACCAGACAAACATATCTGTCACTGTCGGGGCGGATAACTGGTATGTCCAAAACTGTTACCTTTCAGGAAGCAACAGTTATTATTTCAGGAAGTAAAAAGTTATTATGTAGTCACTGGATCTTTTTAACCTTATATTCACCCCCACACAACCTTAACCACTTTCAGCCTGCATACACCCTGTGTCATAACATCTGTGTCATTTTAGATTTGAGCTAAAAATCATTATTTTATACTTTGTATATTCAAAACATAGCAGATTGTCACGGTCCGTGACATGTGTTGTGTTTTTCTAGTGTTCCTTGTTCTTGGTCTTGTGTGCTTACACTTGTTAGTGTTTCCTGTGTTGCTCATGTTACCTGTGTTGTCTCACCAGTACCCTGATTACCCCAGTGTTTCCACCTTGTCTTGTTAGTCTTTTAGCCAATCATTGTGTTGATTATCTGTTGAGTTCACCTGTGTCTTTGTGTATTTATACTCCCCTGGTGTTTCATTTCCTTTGTCAGATCATTGTTGTATATCACTGTGTTTGATCCGAGTATTTCTCGTTCGCCTCGTGTTCCTGTTTGTTTCTTGGATGTTGGTAATAAACCTTCTGCATTTCCACTACTAGGCCTATCTCACAGCATTTCCTCGCCCCCTTTTGGGGCTAGTGGTGTTATTTTTTTTGCGGTCCACATAGGCTTCCATGTTAAAAGAGGTATTTTCACAAGCCACAAACTACTGTTTTGTAAAGGTACGGTTTATTCTACTTATTTGAGTTGTTATACCATTGTGTTTTCTTCATTATTATTATCAGTCTTTGACATTTTAACATTAGGAAATGTACTTAGATTCTCCAGAGAAAAAAAGTGTAAATGCCTAATGTTAAATGACACCACTAGCTACCGGAAGGGGGCTGTGAGATAGGCCTCTTCTCTGCCTCTGTCCTGCACTTGGGTCCGAAAACCTCCTGCCTCGTAATCACTATGCCTCGTAGATATACAAACTCATAGTGTGTTACTTTGTGCCACGTACACTACAAGCTATAGCTGGTAGATCTGCTATTTTAGAAAAATGAAAATCGTGAAAATTTGTGCAAATCTCTGAATTAATATATATTATTTTAAAGCCAACATTTTTAATTCAAATATATTTGCTTCTGGGGGGTCCCTGGAACTAGGGGTTCACGGCCAAATACATACAATTACTTGTATTTGACTTTTTCAGGCCTTAATGGGTTAAATGGGAAAATGTTCAAAACATACAGAATAAAATACAAAAAAGCTGCTCTATTGTGTGTGTGTGTGTGTGTGTGTGTGTGTGTGTGTGTGTGTGTGTGTGTGTGTGTGTGTGTGTGTGTGTGTGTGTGTGTGTGTGTGTGTGTGTGTGTGTGTGTGTGTGTGTGTGTGTGTGTGTGTGTGTGTGTGTGTGTGTGCGTGTGCGTGTGCGTGTGCGTGTGCGTGTGCGTGTGCGTGTGCGTGTGCGTGCGTGCGTGCGTGCAGTGCGTGCGTGCGTGCAGTGCGTGCGTGCAGTTCTGCATCAACCTGTATGAGAGTCGTGTAGCCCTGACTTGACCTCACACTGGGGCAGCCCCCCCCCCCCCCACACACACAGTGTCACACACACACTGGGGCAGCCCCCCCCCCCCCCCCACACACACACACACACACACACACAGCTGGGGAAGCGTCCATCGAGCGCTAAGCTAGATCACACCCAGAAACACCGGCGTAAACAGGATGTGTCATTAACGCGGCGGTAGTGGCTCAGGAGGTGGGGCGGCCGCTTGGGAATCGTAAGGTTGCCGGTTCGATCCACCTGGGTTAGTGTTGAAGTGTCCTTGAGCAAGACACTGAACCCCTATAACTGGATGGACATGCTGTGAGGCTGGAGATCAGCTATTCTCAGCAAAGATACTTTAATTTTTCAACCACAAAATAAAGAACTACCGTACATCATACTGTAACAATAGCTTCAATGGGTGAAGTGGTGGGTGGTCAGGATTTTGTTTGTATACATAAAACAATAACATAAACAATTAAACAGATTTGTTGACAAAATATTATCCCATATTAAAATTGTCTTTACCCCCTTTTGGTGTTAGCATTATGTTATGCTTTAGCTATTGAAAAATAGCAGATTTACAAGCTCATAGCGCGCCACTACGAGCTTGTAGGTCTGCTATTTTTGAAAAATCGAAGAACCACTGACATAGAAACATAGCTTTTTCAGAAAACTGTCAGGATTTAGAAGACATTTTTAGAATCTGATCTCAGGAGGACCGGCCTGGCGGGCCATGCCACCACGCTCTCTTCTTCGTTTTTATATCTATTGATATGATATAGTGATATAGTACTTTATTGTCAGTTCACACTGAAATGTGTCTTGCGACCCAGCAGCCAAGTATGCAGAACACATATACACACATTTGACATAACACAAAGAACAAGACAATTTACATACATAAAGACATGAAGACAAGAGCAATATCCACCGCTTAGATTATCCTGTGGCTACTACAACTCCTGATTAAGCCTCAAGGTCGACTGGTGAACAAAGGACCTCTTTAATCTGACCTTATTGTATGCTGGTACACCATATCTCCTTCCTGAAGGTAGCATCCTATATTCTATCATGTATTTCACTTTGGGTAATAAAATAGATGATGAAAAAGGTGTTTGTTTGTTTTGAGTATATTGGTGTCTGTTGCTGTCTGTTGGTAGTAGGAACCTTTGTAACACGCATTGCAAACTCATTTAATACTATTGCCCGGTTGGATGAATTCATGGGGAAAGGGAAGGCATATTTCTCCCAAATACAGGTAACACATTATTGTTTATTGCTGCTGCTTCTGCCGCCATGCAGAAATGGGGTGTTAAAATGTGTGCACGTCGTGTGTCATTGACCTCCTAGCCTCTGTGATTTGAATAATACACAGGCTCTTTAATTTCCAATACAAGTAACTGTAAAATCCACCACAAGACCAGACCTACAAGCTCAGATCTACAAGCTCTAAAAGCTTGTAAAAGCATGAGCTTGTAGATCTGCTATCAATAGCTAAAGCATAACATAATGCTAACACAAAATGGGGTTCCTGCCCAAAATGGGTTAAAAATAAATTAAAAAACATTAAAAATAAAATGCGCCCACGTGTGTGTGTGTGTGTGTGTGTCCCCTCCTCCCAGCTCACCCCCTCTTGCTATAAATGCTTTCCCGCAACAGGAGCACTCAATGCAGCTACGCCTCATCATGGCAAGCTCATAGCGCGCCACTCGGTGGCTACGAGCTTGTAGATCTGCTATTTTTCAATAGCTAAAGCATAACATAATGCTAACACCAAAAGGGGTTCCCGCCCAAAATGGGTTAAAATGTAACAGTGCATACTGAATGTACAGGTAGTGTGTAAGATGAGGGCCCATTTCAGCATGACTAACCTATAGTCAAACAAGTGTCAGTGTCAAATGAAATGCAGGCCTCCATGACTATAGAGCGTCAAAGTCCCGCCCCCCCTCGAGAGACCCGGAAAAGAATTCCCTCATAGACTTTTCAAAAAGTATTTATTTAAAGACGTTTAGTACACCGCGGACAAAGCCAACTCGAGTTGTGACAAATCATGACAATAAACACAATGTTTTGGGCTGATCAAATAATTAGAAAGAAGGAAAAAAACACTTTTTATTCTAACAAATTATTTGATCGGCCCAAGACATTGTTTATTGTCATGACACCAATTGTAATTGGCCGGAATGTGATGAAATATGATGATGATGATGATGATAAAAGCGCCCCTCACTTCACACGAGTGTGATTTTTGTGTGGAAGAGGGGTGTAGAGTATAGTATACATTTAAAATTGGAGAACTAGGATGGACAGATGTCAGATGTTCAGCAGTACACATTGTGTGATATGTTTGTAACTTGTAGATTCTTGTAGATCTTTTTGTTTAGCTGAACAGGAAGATGCTGATAGGGGAGTGGCCTATAGCTGTTGAAGCCTAGCTGTGTAGACGGGGGTGATTTGGGCTTGAATACCTGATTGAGGGGTGCCTAGCTGATTGATTAGGACATGGGAAACATTGTGGGTGGATTGCTATAGGCCTATCTCACAGCATTTCCACGCCCCCTTTCCACGCCCACTTTTGGAGCTAATGGTGTTATTTTTTCTGCGGTCCATAGGCTTCCATGTTAAAAAGGTATTTTCACAAGCCACAAACTACTGTTTTGTAAAGGTTTATTTTATTCTACTTATTTGAGTTGTTATACCATTGTGATTTCTTCATATTATTATCGGTCTTTGACATTTTAACATTAGGAAATGTACTTAGATTCTCCAGAGAAAAAAAGTGTAAATGCTAATGGTTAAATAACACCACTCGCTCCAAAAGGGGGCGTGGAAAGGGGGCAGGGAAATGCTGTGAGATAGGCCTATACCTGATTGAGGGGTGCCTAGCTGATTGATTAGGACGCGGGAAGCATCGTGGGTGGATCGCTATTGACAGTGATGCAAAGAGCCTGCATACTGCATACATTGAGAAAGGACGCAAATCATGGGTATATATAAGGGGGGACTGTACTCTATAGCGTCATTGAAGTAGGACTCATAAAATGTTCCTGGGACCCATCTAAAAGACCACCCCTGGGTCCCGGGACCCATTACATTGACTGCTATTGTTCTGTGGTTGGTTGATTAATAGAAATCCAAGGGTGGAGTCTGCAAAGGGGGACAGCTCAGTAGGAGTGGAGGAGGCTGCCATGGGGAGCGGTTGAGACTTTGCTTCTCCATTAAAAACATTTTTTGTTGTATTTGTTGTCCTGGCCTGGAACAAATTAAAGATTGGCTTCTGGGCTATTTATGTTTCTATGTGGTTCTTCGATTTTTCAAAAATAGCAGACCTACAAGCTCGTAGCGCGCCACTCGGTGGCGCGCTATGAGCTTGTAGATCTGCTATTTTTCAATAGCTAAAGCATAACATAATGCTAACACCAAAAGGGGTTCCCGCCCAAAATGGGTTAAAAACATTTTTTGTTGTATTTGTTGTCCTGGCCTGGAACAAATTAAAGATTGGCTTCTGGGCTATTTGTGAGAGTTTTCATGATTTTCATTGACTTTGTGCCAATCAGTCACTCCCACTTTGTAACAAAGGGTATTACAATAACCAGGTGTTATTGAGAAAATAAGACATGAAAGTGCTACGGTACTGTGAGATAAAATTATGCTATGATTGTTGTAATTTTTTGTACACAGTAAAGTCCTCAGTGTTCCATTTGAGTGTACAAATTGATCCAAATGAAACTTTTAGGGTCTATTTGATTCCATTTGAACATACACTTAAATTATTGGTAGATGTTAACCTTGTAATCACCGCCTGGAGTTGTATTTTCCGCTAGCAGACTGCAGCGTGCCAACTGCCAAGAACCTTGAGTTAATAGGAGACGGTTGTCTGAGAGAGAAAACAGTCTATCTGGGTGGTCCCAATCTCACCAGCAACTTCACTTGAAGATTACAACAACGTTTTATGACAAGTTTAACAGTAAAACCTTAATGCTAGGAATTTGTAGAGAAGAAAAGGACGATAGATCAAACAGGGAGGAAAAGAGAGGTGGTTTCTTGTTTTAAAGTATTACCATTGGATTAATGAGTATGAACGTGAAATTTAGTTGTTGAGAGAGCAGTGGTTTTCAAAAAAATTCAAGTCAAGGACCCCCAAAGTTATACATATCGGGTCGCGTTCCATTTGAAAAGATTGTATGCGAATTCAGGAAGAAGCGCACCTGCGAATTCCCCCTAAAAGAAGGGCCCCCTAAAAGAAAAATAAATGTGTAGCAACATAAATGTCCAGCTTAACCCTCTTATGGCCAGCCTAATTAACAGTGGATTGTGCCTTCTGCCTGCACTATTCATATGTTTAATTTGTCATTTTAATGCCAATAGAAAAATCTGTGATATACACACTCCATCTCATTCTCACACGGCAATCCTATAGTATTATACCCAGTCCTGATGGTGGCGGTAGCGTCACCATTGTGCTGATTTTGACCAAATAGAGCGAATCTGGCGATGTCACTTCCGGTTTAAGGAACCACAACATCCGGGACTAGCTTTGAACTGGTGCAGCACTAACGTCAATAACGTCAGTGGCCATAAGGGATTTATTGATTCATTACGTCAATACGTCAACTGGCCATAAGCGGGTTAAGGTGTATGTAACCCAATTTTTGTCCCAACACAAACAATAAATGCCATTGACAATGAATGGACCATTTTGAGTGTTTGTGTGAACACAAACATTGCGTAACACAAACATTGATGTTGACGAGGGTGAGGACGCAAATTGTGATTGGCCGGAATGAGATGATGTATGATGATGTATACGATGATAAGAGCGCTGTTCACTTCACACAGGTGTGATTTTTTTTAATAAATATTTGAAGATTTTCAGAAAACTCAGGTCAGGATTTAGAAGGCGTTTTTAGAATCGGCCTCAATTAACCCATTTTGGGGGGGAACCCCTTTTGGTGTTTTAAACATTATGTTGTAATTTAGCTATTGAAAAATAGCAGATCTACAAGCTCATAGCGCGCCACCGAGTGGCGCGCTACGAGCTTGTAGGTCTGCTATTTTTGAAAAATCGTGATAATATTATTTTTAAATTTCGAGGTCAGGCCTAAATGGGTAAAGGTCAAGTGTAGTCGCTTCCGTGCCACCATAGAGCTCTTCAGCCATATAAGCTCTTATTTTGAAGAGCGACCAGCTGATTTGGTGAACTGGAAGTAACAATCACAAATGTCCAGGGCAGCCGGAAGAGACTTTCTCTTTCATCAGAAGCGCTATACCGCGAGGTCGCAGGGATTTTATACTGAGCTCCTAAAACATTTATGTTTTTGTATGATCACCTCAATCTGAGCTTCAAATCCGAGATAAACGACGCTAAAGATCGTCGCTAAAGATCGTCGCTAAAGATAGTGTGGACGGAAGGGAAAATATTCACTGACGTCACAACGCGGAAGCAAAGCGATGCCAGGCGACCGCGACGCCAAGAACCAGTAAAAATAATACTAGCGACGCTGGATGCATTATAACTGAATGTAATCCCTATGCTGCTGGTTTTTGTATTGTATTGTCCTTCTTGTTTTTGTATCTATGGTTGTCTGTATATGTTGAGTATGAACCAAGACAAATTCCTATCAACTTGTTGACATGGCAATAAATTATTGAATCTTGATCTTGATAACACTAATAACTCCTTCAATGTCGTCCTGGGCAATCTGTGACTTTTGATATAACTTGTCCAATGTCGTTTTAGGCAGACATTTAGTTATTAGATTAATAATTATATATTATTATATATAACTCTCTCTTTATACTGTAGGTGTGGAAATAATAGATAACAGATTTAAATGTGCAAAGTTTTAAAAAAAAATAGCTGATCTACAGGTATAAGCTATGTTTCAAAATTGCATTGCGAAGTGAAGTATTGTGAGTTCTTCTTTTATTAAGATTTGGTCATCGTTATACATTCTCTAAATCCTAATTGTGTAATTATCTATTTTCTTTATATACGATACTTTATTGTCCAATATTACTTCCTGTGTGTGTGTGTGTGTGTGTGTGTGTGTGTGTGTGTGTGTGTGTGTGTGTGTGTGTGTGTGTGTGTGTGTGTGTGTGTGTGTGTGTGTGTGTGTGTGCGCGTGTGCGTGTGTGCGCGAATGTTCATATATTGTTCCCATTTTATTATTATCCTGTCTGTGTGTGAGCTCCAGCAATTATAGCATTTGTCTACTATTTCTATTTTCTGAGTTGATGTTTGGCAACACATACTGTAATGTCCAATTGTTTGTCTTATTGCTTTCTGTATGTCTTTGTCTATTCTTGAATAAATTTTAAGTTGACAAAAAAAGTAAAACAAAAAAAAATCCTAATTGTGAAATTAAACTGCATGTTCCTCATGTTGTCGCCCCCGCCCCCCCCCCCACTCCTCTCGAGGTCAACCCTTTGATTTGATTTGATTTATTAGATGTCATAAAATGTTTATCAGTGAAACGTCAAGCATTATAAACACAACAAAGTCATGAGACTTATTTCCATTGTGAGTCCTTTGGTCTGAGAACCCATTGGAGAGAGGAGACTAAATTTAGTCTGAGAGAGAGAGAGGCCCCTTACATCTTGTGTCAGGCCAGTCAAGACAAAGATCAGAGAGGCGAGAGGAGAGGGTTAAACTGTGTCTCAGAGCGTGAGCGAGTGTTTCTTATTCCTGACATGTGTACAGTACTTTTAACTGGACCCTGTCGCCCTTAAACCAACACAGCCCCTCAGCGGGGGGCCCTTTCTGACAGGAAGCAGCCTCAGAACACTACAGGGCAGGAAGTCACCTCGGTCTCAATCAAAAAACCACAAACCGCCGACTTCCACTCAGTCACTCACTCTCCCTCCTCTCTCTCTCTCTCTCCTCTCTCTCCCTCCTCTCTCTCTCTCTCTCTCTCTCTCTCTCCTCTCTCTCTCTCTCTCTCTCTCTCTCTCTCATTTCCCAGCAGCAAAGAAGTAACTCTCCTTAAATAGATTAGAATAATTTAGCTTGAAAACACAGCCCCCATTCTGTCAAAATATCCAGAGATCACTAAGATACTCCTCAGCACGCCTTTATGCCAAGCAGAGATTTGTCGTAGTAACACAAAGTTCGGTGATCATTCACTTAATTTGAGTCAAACGTGAACTTTCTCTCCACTCTCTTTTATCTTCGTGCGGCCGGGGCAAAACACCCGAATAAATATCCAACAGGTGATCAGCGGTCGTCCCAACGACACTGGGTCAAATGAAAGCCCTGTTAACGGCCATGCGGGTGCCATGTGGATCTCTGATATCATGTTGACTCAGTGGTAGTGTTTCTAAAAAGGTCCTGGTTTTCACTTCAGCAATAATAAATATAGCTGCAAGCAGCTATAAGACGGGGGTGAAGCCCAAAAAGTAAAAAAAAAGCTATATGCAATAATATGCACAATGAGCTATATAAACATTGATGACTGAAGTTATTTTACAACAAGTAATACAAAATCACACTTGTGTGAAGTGAGGGGCGCCTTTCATCTTACATCATCATACATCACATTCTGTGCTCAGCCAATCAGCTGAGCACATGCCGTGCTCATACGGACGGACAGACAGACAGACTTTGACGTGGCCAAAAAAAAGGCTGAAAAGTCGATTGAGCAAATCATAACAATTTTTGGGCCTTTAGATCGGGAGATCGGGAGATCTAAAGGCCAGAGGTCTTTTGACCAATGAGTGTGAGCTTCAGTTCCTGAGGGATTCTCATGGCACTCTACCATATTGCCGAATTTCGTGAAGAACGATAGCACAGAACTGCCAAACTGCTAAAGTGGCGGAATTATCACGGAAACAATAAGGGGTCTACGCCCTTTGGGCTTGACCCCTAATAACTGGAAAGAATAACATTACAGTAATCATATTAAAGTACTATAGGGTGTTTCCCTTACGGGAATCCACACTAATTATTATTATTAATAATAATATATTCTGTAAAAATCACACCTGTCTGAACTGAGTGGTGCAACTCCCCTCTCCCCCTGCCTCTCTCTCTCTCTCTCTCTCTCTCTCTCTCTCTCTGTAATTAGCACTAGGCAACAGTGCAACACTATCTCTCTCTCTCTCTGTTTCTGGCACAACAGCGCCACTTTTGCCCCTACTGGTACTCATAGCCACACACATAGCCACACACATAGGTTAACACGGACATTGCTGTTCCTTGGAGTGGTTGCACCACTCAAAAATGTACCTTTCGTGACATGGGGGCTAAATCACAGAGGCATATCTGCTCAGACGTTCAGCCTCCAAGGCTATTGCACCAGGCTAAGTATCTAAAGGCTATTGCACCTGCAGGCTAAGTATATCTAAAAAATCACACCCGTGTGAACTGAGTGGTGTAAGGTTTTATATAGCATGATCAGCTGTGGTCTGACGTAATGTCTGACGTAATGAAATCACACAAAATATGTTAAGTAAAAAAAGCTATCATTTTTGATAAATGTATGTATCACACCTGGATGTGATTTCACAACTGGCTTTTTTTGCGCAGAGAAAATGACCACGGTTGCTACGGTCATCCAGTTCACCCGGGTGTGATTTAATTACGTCAGAAATTATTTTGAACATAGCAACCACGGTCATTTTTTTATGCACACAAAAGCCAGTTGTAGGAGTGGTTTACACCACTCAATAGGAGTGGTTTACACCACTCAAAAAACCTGACATGGATGACTTTGTTAGTGTTCCTTTTTTTCATGTTTTTATTTGTGCGCGTGTTCTCTACCCCCCGATGGCATTGTGAATGTGATTGTGTCCGCTGATTGTAGTGCAGGATGTGTGCTTCTGGAAGATGGGGAAAACAGAGGGAGAGCATTCTGGCCCCCGAGCTCGGCTTAAGGCTAAAGCATGTAAAAGCACATGGCGGACAGAGACAGAGAGAGAGAGAGGGAGAGAGAGAAAGAGAGAGGGATACAGAGATAGATAGAGAGAGGGAAAGAGAGAGAGGGAGAGAAAAAGAGAGAGACAGAGAAAGAGAGAGGGAAAGAGAGAGAGGGAGAGGGAGAGAAAAAGAGAGACAGAGAAAGAGAGAGGGATACATAGATAGATAGAGAGAGGGAAAGAGAGAGAGGGAGAGAAAAAGAGAGAGAGAGACAGAGAAATAGAGGGATACAGAGATAGATAGAGAGAGAGAGGGAGGGAGAGAGAGCAAGAGAGGGAGAGATGGAGAGGGAGAGAAAAAGAGAGAGAGACAGAGAAAGAGAGAGGGATACAGAGATAGATAGAGAGAGGGAAAGAGAGAGAGGTTGAGAGAGGGAAGGGGAGACAGAGCGACACATGCACAAGCACGCACGCACGCACACAACCCTAGGTTGATTGTTGTGTTATGACTGGACCTCAAAGAGCCCAGCTGAACACACAGGCCTTCAGGACCTGACGTTCACTCATTTATCTGACACGAAACCAGCCAGAAAGACATAAAGGTCTCCCTCACACACTCTAACATAAACAGCGATGTGATGATCAAGGGAGCGAGGCAGCTCCAACTCGTAAAAAAAAATTCCAATCCCAGGATTTTGGGAACTGGAGGTGGTGCGATGACCAACGCGGACACAAACAGAGAGGACAAAAAGATAGGCTACACAGCTTACACAGGTGCAAGAACCACATCATAACAACAACACAAGACACAAGACTGGGGAATTATTGCCCGGCAAAGTCAGCGTCCCACACAGTCCTGCCCTCCATATATAGGCCTATATAGCATTATGTTATACTTTAGCTATTGAAAATAGCAGATCTACAAGCTCATAGCGCGCCACCGAGTGGCACGCTATGAGCTTGTAGGTCTGCTATTTTTGAAAAATCGTGAAAATGCAACACAAATCTTTGAATATAAATATTCTTTCAGAAATACATTTTTTTATTTCGACGTCAGGCCTAAATGGGTTAAGTATTTAAACTGTTTCGCTAGGGACCCCCTGGCACCAGCTAAACTGGGATGCCTGGGGATCCCCCAGACCCCACTCTGAGTACCACTAGGCTTACACAGGTGTGGAACCGCATCATAACAACAACACACGTTTGTGTTGCCTAGCAAAAATAAACCCCTGCAGCGTCCCACGCAGTGCTGCCCTCCATATCCAGCCTCTCTTGTCTGAAACACAGCCGTTTGGACAGAGCTTTTACACTTCCCTGAACAATCCCACATCTCTGCAGCCCCCCCCACCCCTCCCCAGCACCAACCCCCCCCCCCCCCCCCCCCCCCCCCCCCCCCCTCAGCAGAGTGCCCCCCAACCCAGCAGTCCTCTGACTCCATGGATCATATATTTTAACTGCTCTTTCTTTCCCCTTGCCTTAGATTAATGAGGCCTCCTGACGATTGTGTGACTCTGGCATAGGTCACCTAGCTAGCTCTCCACTGGGACTGTAGCAGGGTACCGAGGGGGGTGCTGCTGCTGCATGGGCCGGGCCTGGGAGGATGGCAGTGTCAGGATGGGGGAGAAGGACACAGCGTTCGAGGACTGGGTCTCTGGAATAATATTGGGCCATAGGAGGAGGAGGGGCTTCACCTGGACCTCGGACCAGCACCGGACCCTGAGCACGGACGGGGTTCTTCTGGGACGGGCCAAACAGCCTGGCCACTCTCAAAACAACAAACAGCTGCTGCTATGATCGCCTAGCAACGAGGAGGTGATGGACGCAGGCTGAAGATGGATGACCACCATAAATCACACTGCTGTGTAGGAGGAGGAGGAGGAGGAGAGGGAGGAGGTCGGGGAGACGGGAACAAGAAGGAGGACAAAAACAAAATAAGCTTTCTCTCTCTCTCTCTCTCTCTCTCTCTCTCTCTCTCTCTCTCTCTCCTAGTTTCTGCAGGCCTGGCAGTGTTGCCGGCCTCGCCTTGACCTCTCACTGTACTCTTTTATTCATGATTGTTGTGGACGGATGGACGGCAGAAACCAAGGACTCTCTCTCTCTTCTGGGCAAACCCGGACGGAAAGTTGTAGCTAATGCTTTATGGGTAATTCAGACCACTGCGATTGTTACTCCACAACGTTCTAACATTGTACAGCTCCATTGTTACGGTGGTTTATGCGCAGCAAAGACTGCCCCGATCTACAAGTTCGCGGTCACAACGAACTTGGATGTTGGCTACTTTACCCCGTGGGACACCGTTGTATACAAGAATGTATAAATCAGGGCTCAAAACGTTTTTGTTTCTTCGCGAATCGTTGGTCTGAACCAGGCTTTATATTACATCCGCTTCTAACAAATCCAGTGGATGATATTTTAGTGTCTTAATTGCGCTCTATTGAGGCCGGGGTGTGTACGTGTGTCTCTGTCTGTGTGTTCAGTGTGTGACTGCGTGTGTGTGTGTGTGTGTGTGTGTGTGTGTGTGTGTGTGTGTGTGTGTCCTTCCTTCCTAGCCTAGAAACAAAAGTTTGTTTTCTGCAGATGCAAGGCTTCCACGGTACCAACTTTTATTTTATTTATTTATATAATGATGATAATAATAATGACACACTACCTTTCATAAAACAGCCCCTCCAGGCAAGGCAATCTGGGTAGTGTAGTTGCGGAATCAACATCCTGGGCTATCTGATTATGGCCTACTGCTGTGGTGCTGGTGTCTAGTAACACAGAGAGAGAGCGCTCAGCCATCCATCACCCAGTGAGTGTCTGTCTAAGGCTTTCTGCTCGTCCGGGGCTCTCTAGTTACAGCCCATACACGGCCGGCCTAAATAATATTCTCCCATGATAAATGGCACCATAAGCCTGGTATCCATCATTAATCTGATTTTTAAAGAAGCATCCATCTTGGAGAGAGCCTGTTAGGGACCATGGGAGAGCGGAGCCAAGCCCGGGTTCATTTGGAGGCCAGGCCCGCCGCGTGACTGATACCTGTCAGCCTTTCTGCTCATCAGGGAGCTGCGTGTGCGCGTTGTAACGGACACACGCGTCACAGCGTTAAGTGCTGGTAGACGCCATATGGTGGTCGCCGCGCACGCCCGCTGTACACTCAGTCACTGTCACGGGCCGACCGCGCCGTGTGGCGCCGCACACACACACGTGCACGTTGAGCGCGCGCCGTTTCACTTTATGCCGGCGCCAACAAAACTACCTATATCCATATTCACAGATCACTGGCAACGGCACACCACGCCTCATCAATCGGTACACTCACACAAAGCAGACTGCTCTCTCTCATGCATACAGACATCTAGAGGCATGACATGGAGGAACATTCTGTCACTCATCAAAACATAACTCATGTAACTCAATCCTCGCTGTCATCTCAAAAAATCTCCCCTCCCAAAAGCCTCTCCTGGAGGGCTTGATGCAGCCTCACTCTTCCCTGGAAAAACTCCATGCACACACACACACGCACGCTCGTGCACACACGCACACGCACACGCACACACACACACACACACACACACACACCACACACACACACACACACACACACACACACACACACACTCGCTTGCACGTGTGCTGTTCCTCCCTTCCCTTCCTCCCTCTCCATTCCTCCCTCTCTCCACTCACTCTTTATCCCCATTCCCTCTCCTTCTCTTTGTTTCTCTCGGTCACTCTTGTCTAGTTTCCTCCTCTTTCATTCCCTCTCTCTCTCTCTCTCTCTCTCTCCTCTCTCTCTCTCTCTCTCTCCCCCTCTCTCTCTCTCTCTCTCTCATCTCCCCCGCCCCCCCTCCTCCTTCTCCTCCTCCCTGTGTGTCTGGTAAAGCCTGTTTGATAAATGACACACGTCAGTGTGTCAGAAGCGAAGGGTGGGTCAGTGATAAATGACTCTGTTGAAAAGGAAATCGGCTCTCTGGCATGGCTGGGCTATTCTCCTCCTGGATTGGGTTTCAGGACCCCTGAAGACCGGGGAGGCTCAGTTTCCCGAAAAGAGCACACATCCCACCAGGGCGCTCTCTCTCTCTCTCCCGAACGCTCCCTACCTCTGGGAGGGGCCGGGTAGTGGTGGTGGGGGGGTGGCGTTGAGGACGAGTGAGTGAGTAGGGGGGGGGGGGGGGGGGGCAGAAGGAAGCCAGCCTGCCCCAATTGTCGCAACAGTGCAGCTGCATCTATCACAACAGCGGAGGGACTATTTTTATAAAGCCTCCGACACTCCGGCCCAGACAGCCAGCAGCAGGGCCCAGCAGAACCCTCCAGTGGAACGCACCCACCCACCCACCGGCCCAGACACACCGAGAGGAGAGAGAGAGAGAGAGAGAGAGAGAGGAGGATGAACGGTTTTTCACACCTCGCGATACTATACTTTGGTCACCACGGTACAGAGTACTCTCTCTCTCTTTCTCTCTCTCATCTCCCTCCTGGAAGCCCAACCCTTTACGGCCTGACATCTGCCAAGTGTGTGTTAAAAAGGAGACGAGACTCATTTCATCGCACCCACCCCCCCACCACCCCCCCCAACCTCTTTCCCCCCCTCCCCACCCCTCCCTCCCTCCCTCTCTCACTGGCTCGCTGGCAGGGTGGCATTGTTATCATTACGCAGGGCAGGATTTATGGAGTCAGGGCCCTGTGGCAAAAACAAAAAGGCATCTGTCAATACCTGTGGGAAAGGCTCTGTGAAGCAGCTCCCCCGTCTCCACCTCCCCTGCTCCACCCGCTCCCCCAGCTCCACCACACTGGCA
>NW_027638227.1:229536-244989 GCF_951216825.1 Electrona antarctica
AGACTTATATAGACTTTTATAGTACACATGTATAATATATAATATAGTATAGTATGTATAGTTCACATAGATACTCTACTGTTACGTTCTTAGCTTACGCATGTTTCATGATAACTACTTTTTATATATGTGATGTATGCCATGCTTTTTGTTATTGCTTAATGTAAGTCGCTCTGGATTAAGAGCGTCTGCTAAATGCCTAAATTGTAAATTGTAATTGTCAAATCTACATCAAATCTATAAAATCTATGTTTTTCAAATTGATTAACACATGTAGCACTTTCTGACTAAACATCAGTAATTAGGTGGTCTAGGACTGTCCAGAAGCACGCTCTGCATCACATCACACCCAATGGGTCGGGCTCTAGTTGTTTCCACAGCGTTGCAAAGTCTCTCCTCTCGCTCCTGTTTGCATGGTTGTTTACCTTAGCGCCCTCCCCCTCCCCTCCCCGCGGTTGTTAAGAGCACTCAGACCTGACCCAGGTACCTGAGCCTCATTTGTCACCTGCAGCGGAAAATTGAGTTACAGCACAACCAAAGGCGAGCGAGCTCTCTGTGTAATATCAAGTTGATTACATCAAAGTGGTGGCAAACCTCGTTGGGCCGGGCACCCCGAGCTTGTCATCTCCAATCACTGGGCCTGTCAGGACTCCATCAGCCTCTCGGCTAATTGGACCAACGCTAATGAAGCAGGCAAAACAAGTTTTCCCACCGCGGATGGACAGGAAGGGGGAAAGGGAGAGAGAGAGAGGGAGAGAGAGAGAGAGAGAGAGAGAATGTCAGACAGAGGAAAGGAGAGACAAGGGAAAAAAGAGAGGGGGAACGCAAAGAAGGCAGGAAGGAGGGAAGGAAGCTAGGAAGGAAAGAGCGAGAAGGTGTGATGAGGAAGGAGGCAGTGAGAGAATGAGAATGGTGTGTGTGTGTGTGTGTGTGTGTGTGTGTGTGTGTGTGTGTGTGTGTGTGTGTGTGTGTGTGTGTGTGTGTGTGTGTGTGTGTGTGTGTGTGTGTGTGTGTGTGCGCGTGCATGCGTGCGTGATTATGTGTGTGTGTGTGTGCGTGCGTGTGTGTCTGCGTGTGTGTGTTTTTATGTAAGTCTCAAGGTTGCGGTGGGCTGACTCGTCCCTCTAAGTCCCTAATCAAGGGCCATCATCTGTCATCCTTTTCTTTGCTCTCTCTCTCTCTCTCTATCACCGTCGCTCCGCTCCGTGCTGCAATCAATTCATCATCACCCTTTGTGTGCCACTGAACAGTTGACAACTTTATAACTTGCAGCTGCACGGCCTGACTGACGAGAGGGGTGGGTGGGGGGGTGGGGGGGCTTGGTGAAGGAAGAGGAGGGGGGCAGGGGGGGTTGGGGGGGATGTGGGCGGGGGCGGGTGTAAGGGTGCTTAAAAAAAACGAAGAAATAATGAACGGACGGACGGACAAAAGAATTCCGCGTTCGCCAGAGGGGAAAAAGAAGGGAAAGAATAGTCGCTTTCCAAAGCAGTGAACGAACGGTCTTCGTTTACGAGCCTCTTTATGATCCTGCGTCAAACAGACCCCCAAAAAACTGTACAATTTATACTCTGCCGTATACGATTGGGAGTTGCTCGTCGGAAAAACGTGACGATCCACGTTGCATAGCAAAGCGTCGAGAGCTGCCCGAATCGGCCCGCTTTCGACGCACGGCTCCCGTCGTTCGACCGAGTGCAATCGGAGGCCTTTAAAAAGTGATTGTGGGAGGAGGGGGAGACGAGGAGGGGGAGACGGAAGAATGAAGACATGATGGGAAAAGCACTAGAGGACGAGAAACAAAAAGAAGAAGAGGAAAAAAAAACGTCCTCCTCCATCGCCGATCTGAAATCAGAAAGCTTTCAGTCATCCTTTATGTGCTCCCCGCGGCCACTCGGAGCCAGCCAGCGTACATTAGGGAAGGCCGGGGCATTTTGATGAAATAAAAGCCCAGGCCCCGGCTTATGGCTAAACAGAATGGGAGCACTCACTCTGCCTCGTCTCTGATTGACCATTAAAGCCATTGATGAATGGCCCTGTCAGAGCAGAGACAATTAAATCAAACATGAAACAAAGCCATGATGGTGACGTTCCAGTCTGACAGAGCAAACCCATTCCTCCCCTCCATTACATAGCACACACACAGCTCCTTTTTATGACCACCGTGCACGGTGTGTGTGTGTGTGTGTGTGTGTGTGTCAGTGTGTGTGTCAGTGTGTGTGTGTGTGCGTGTGTGTCAGTGTGTGTGTGTGTGTGTGTTTGTGTGTGTCAGTGTGTGTGTGACTTTTAAAGTGAACAAGTGAGAATGGGCACACATGTGAGTGAGACATATCTCAATCCTCCTGGAAGTGTGTGCATGATGCACCTATATTGTGTTCCTGTGTGTGTGTGTATGTGTGTGCGCGTGTGTGTGTGTGCGCACGCATGTTGTGTCATGGCTCAATGTGAAACTACTTTAGTTAGCCTACCACACACACACACACACACACACACTCAGACTCACACACACACACACACACACACACACACACACACACACACACACACACACACACACACACACACACACACACACACACACACACACACGGTACTTTTTCGTGAATCGTGAGTCACTTGACCGTCAGTACTACTGGGAATAGAAGGAGGGAGCTGGAAAGTACACAGGGCTTTCAGAGTGGTTTAGATGTGACGTCAGGAGGCTCGGGAGCCACACATGGGGGAGTGATTTTCTGATGCAAATCGGGAAGGAACAGATCAAAGCACCCGGATGACAGCCAATCAATCAACCGTCAAATCAGACATGGCAACTGTCGATTATGGCTCCTTCCAGTCCACGAAACCCTCTTTGTCTGTGCTCAAACTGTTTATCTTATCCCAAGGAGAGAGAGAGGGAGAGGGGGAGAGAGAGAGAGAGAGAGAGAGAGAGAAGGGGGGGAAGAAGTAGGGCCTATAATTCGTCAACCCTATCCCGAGTTCCAAAGAAGAAGTTATCCGCTTGGATCAAATGTTCACAAACAGAACGCCTGGGGCTCAGATAGTGAACACACAACACCACCGTTTTATCACCAACGGCTTTTACTCTGAAAAACATCCGCAGAAACATTATAGTGAACTTACTACTGTATAGCCCAGCCAGGCAGAGGGAACAATAGGAAGCGAAAGTTCTCTTGTAGCCTAATGTAACTACTAACCTGGTTACTAAAGTATGTAGCCGACCAAAGTTTGCTATTACGACGCTAAAATGCTATCACACACCACGCTTTTGCTCCTCGGCAAAACGCGTCGTAAGTAATAGCATCGTAATAGCGGCACGACTCGACTTTTTATCGAAAGGAAGGAGGAAGAATCCTACCCGGTATTCCTAAATATTACTTCTGGGTAAAACAGTATAATTGTACAGCACTTTGTCTCGTATCGCAGCAGAACAGACAAGCTCATCATCGTTAAAAAGGAGAAAAAAACTGGAAACGGAAATGCAGCGGTTATAAGTGGGCTTTAGTAAAAGATACATCGGTAGCCTCGTCCTCAACATCATCATAATACAAACAATCGTATTATTTACTCATAAATACATACCTGCTGCGCGCTTAGGCGCTTCTTGTTTCCTCCGCGGCATATCGTGGAACGTCCGTGGAACTCTTTTTGTGTGTTGTTGCCGTTGGAATAAAATAAAAAACCCTCGCAAGAATCCGAGAAGGTCCAGAGAAGAGATTACGCCGTCATGTATAGAGGCTACACTAACACAACACTAGACAACATCTGAAGTCCTTCAGGAGAGAGCCGATTAAAACCATTGTTATGAAATCATAACCTGGCGTGAAACTGAAAACTCCTCGCGGGCGAAGACGAAATATATCGGGAGGATGTGTGATCGGATCGCATGGATATAAATATAGGGGTCTATATATTTAAAAAAGAAAGGGAGAAAAGAAGGAAAGAAGGGACCTCCCGTGTCACTGATGCTGCTAGTGGCCGACAGACAGCAGTGCGTGTCCAGCCTCGGCTCCGTGTCTTCAGAGCGTGGCAACCGAACCAACAGGCAAAGTTGAGGGATAGCGAGATGATCGCGTCACTCAAACAAGCATGAGAATGGGCAAGCCCACTGCTGGCTCCGTTAACTCTTTAACGGCTCAGAGGGGGCGGGTCACCTAGTACACTACACACCACTGGCTCACAATCAAAGTGAGGTCCACGGACGGACCCCCTAGGGGTCCTTTAGGGGCGTTGCAGGGGGCGCCCCCAGACAAATTAGTCAATCAAAATCAGTTAATAGGCCTGACCTCAACATTAAAATAAAAAAGAATCTTCTAAATCCTCCAGTTTTCTGAAATAAATATTTTCACGATTTTTCAAAAATAGCAGATCTACAAGCTCATAGCGCGCCACTCAGTGGCGTGCTATGAGCTTGTAGATCTGCTATTTTTCAATAGCTAAAGTATAATAACATAATGTTTAAAACACCAAAAGGGGTTCCCGCCCTGCAAAATGGGTTAAGGTTAACCACTTAAAATGTATATAAGCTATACGTATAGCTTCAGCGTCGCCGATATAGCTATAAATGCTATAAAAGAAGAAGAAGAAAAGAAAAAAATATATATTTATTATATTTTGTTAATATTTTGTTTGTTAAAAAAAAGAAAGAAAAAAATAGTGTAGGCCTATAGTTTTTCTTACAATATTTTTATTTTTTATTTTTTTAACAAACAAAAATCACAAATCTTGTATGAGGTAGGTAAACGTACCTGACACATATTTTCAGATGCATGCGGGGACCGGGGTCAAATACATTATACTATCTTAATTTGGGGGTCCTTGACCTGAAAAGGTTTCACAAAGTGCACATTGTGGACCCCTATGGGTAATTGAGGGGGTTCCAGGGGTTCCTCATGTTGCAGCAAAATCAGGAACAGTTTAACTAGCCTATATTAAACAATATTTCATACATGTTAAAAAAAAAAAATGTAGCGAAAATACATAACCACCTATAATTATATGCCCCAAAAATATGGATGGAAGATGTTTAATTTCACTGGCTATATAAGTCAACCAAATGAGAGAATATATGAATAGTAACTATGTATTTAGAATTTTAGATCATGTGGTTTTCAGGTCGAGTCCCAAAATACATAACTAGACGTTTGCCCGGGACCCAAAGTAGTGAAAATAGATCTACAAGCGCACACCGCATCACTTCATGCTGTGTTGCGAGCTTGTAGATTCTTAATTATTCTTAACCCATTTAGGCCTGACTTTAGGCCTAAATATTTTCACGATCTTTCAAAAATAGCAGACCTACAAGCTCGTAGCACGCCACTCGGTGGCAAGCTATGAGCTTGTATATCTGCTATTTTTCAATAGCTAAATTATAACATAATGTTTAAAACACCAAAAGGGGTTCCCGCCCAAAATGGGTTAATTATTATTATACATTTATTATTGATGGAATTTCTTAGATTTGTTTGTTTGTTTTGCATTTTTTGTAATTATTTTAAATTGTTTTATATATAAAAAAAACCTATTGAAATAGATTTATTTAAATGTAGGAAAAGGAAACAGGATTATTCGAGTCGTGACCCGTGAAAACATGGTCTGTGACCCATACAAGGGTCCCGATCCACTGTTTGGGAAACACAAACAGTGAGTTATTAACCTAATGAGAGAATGTATGAATATGTAACTATTTATTTAGATATAGGTATTACTCTCTGCATCAGGGGTGGGCAACTGGCGGCCCGGGGGCCACATGCGGCCCCCACCTTCACTAAATATGGCCCTCAGGTTAATGTCAGAATACTGATATAATATTGGTTTCAGCTGTTTACAATTCCACAACATGCAAAAATCATGACCCGCTTTAATTACTTCAGTCTAAATTAGTAGCTCAATGCACAACACAAGTATAATTAAAGGCATTTGAAATTACATAAACATGTTAATTTTCAGGATTCCAATTCGAAAATAGCAAAAAAAGAATTCAAGATTTCAATTAGAATATAACAAAAATAGCCGATCTACAAGCACAAAACGCGTCGCAGCGCGACGCGTTTTGAGCTTGTAGATCGGCTATTTTTGCTACGACAGTAATATATGGCCCTAGGGAGTGAGTGTGGAAATATAGTGGCCCTCTCCGTCATCAAAGTTACCCAACCCTGCTCTGCACCTATATATATACTTTATTGTTACATCACACGTTTACAGGTGTAAACTCATTGGTGTTCAAGACAGGAAAGAAGAGGCGAGATAGAAACTAATCTAAGGAGGAAAGACTAAACGAGGACAACAGGACAGATATTCCAAATATTCCTGGTATGAGAGTAAAATATAATACACATCATCATGATTCATGGAGCATGGTAACTTAGACTTGGCAATGGTATGAGGAAGTTAATAGTTATACAGTGTGTGTGTGTGTGTGTGTGTGTGTGTGTGTGTGTGTGTGTGTGTGTGTGTGTGTGTCTCTCTCTCTCTCTCTATAGATATCTCTCTCTCTCTCTCTCTCTCTCTCTCTCTCTCTCTCTCTCTCTCTCTCTCTCTCTCTCTCTCTCTCAGAGACAGACAGACAGACAGACAGACAGACAGACAGACAGACAGACAGACAGACAGACAGACAGACAGTTGGATTATAGGCTACTAAATCTAATCAAACAACAAAAATGTTCTCTTTATGTGTGTTCGTGCCACAAAATGTTTTTAAATGGGGGTCAGTGGCCTCTAATATATATCAATTTGGGGGTCCTTGACAGATACATGTTTGAGAGCCACTGAACTACACTTGTGTTCTGGTTGCCATGTTTCTGGTTGCCATGTTTCTGGTGCCAAATAAGGAGTACCTTTAATATGATTCAATATAAATGGCATTATTACTACAAAAACAAACATACAAACAAACAAAAACAAAGCTAATATTTAGCCATATTTAGTGTTAAAATATGGCGCTATTATGTTCTATCATTTGCGACATATTAGAAAACGCAATTTAAGCAAAGACATTCATTATTATTGCAAAAATAAATGAAATTATTGCAATGATATAGGGGTACCACCACATGCACCCGTATGGGTTATTATACCATTTGTACCCTCTCAGAGTCACATCCTAACAGAAAGTATAATGGTTATACACAAACATATTATAATTAATAATAACCAGCCTGCAGGTCTATCCTGTCATTTATTAGTGTTATAAGTGGAATGTTGTAAGACAAACACATATAAACAAACACATATTCAAAAACACAAAAAAATGCATTTCAAATGTCTTGTCACATTTTTTTGTAGGCCTAATAATTGCAAAGCCGCTAGAGGCTATAGACGCAATGCAAGTAATGTACAAATTTAAAAGTTGTCATTGCTGTCACGGTCCGTGACGTGTTATGTTTTCTTGTGTACCCTGTTCTTGTTTTCTTGTGTACCCTTCTATTGTGTTCCTGTGATTTTGTAGCATTGTGTTTTCCCTGTGTCTTAGTTCCAGTTTGAGTTTCACCTTTAACTTGTGTACCTTTTATTTTGTATTGTTTTGTGCCTTCCTGTCTGCCCCTGTAGTTCTGTACCTGCCTTGACTAACCTGTATTGTGATTAGTCGACACGTTTTCCACCTGTGTCCTCTTAGTCCCCCAGCCAATCCCTGTCTTGATTTTGAGTTTTGTTTCACCTGTGCCTAGTTAGTCTGTGTCTATTTATACTCCCCTGTTTGTTCAGTTCCCTGGCTAGTTCGCCACTTTATGTCAGTAGTGTTCTCCTCGTGTATCCATGATTTAACTCCTAGTGTACTGTACTTCCAGTTCCTTGTATTCCTTGTGGCAAGGGTTTTTTTTGGGATAAAAACCTTGCATTGAAGCTCATCTGCCTGCGCCTATCTGTCTGCTATAGTCCCGCCCCCTCGAGAGACCCGGAAAACTAATCCCTGTTCATTTTCCTCATAGACTTTTCAGAAAGTATTTATTTAAAGACGTTTACGCAGCGGACAAAGCTAACTCTTGTCGTGACAAATCATGACAACAAACACAATTTTTCGGGCTGAACAAATAATTAGAAAGAAGAAGAAAACGGCAGGTTACAACACTTTTTTGTGTAATTATTTGTTTGGTCCAAAATATTGTGTTTGTTGTCATGATTTGTCACGACAAGAGTTGGCTTCGTACGACACTTATAAGGTCTTTAAATAAATACGTTTTGAAATGTCTATGGGAAAAATGCATTGGGAACTATTTCCTGGGCCTGGCGTCGTCATGAAAGGGGGCGGGACTGCGACGCTCTATTGGGTCCTAAAGCTCCTGCCTTTGCACTGTGACAATTGCATCATCACCATCCTCCACCACCATTGCAATTTAATATAGCACAGCATTTTATAATCAAACCAACACAATACCACTAGACCTGCATTATAATGGATTCATTTTTATATGTTGTTGGCCACGGATTGCATATTTGAAAGCGTTATATGGGACCCCCATAAGAGAAGATTTGTCGACATAAGTTTTTCCAAAGATTGCTGAAAAAAATCAGTAGGGGTTTAGATGTGTTTAAATTGTTCCTTATTTTGCATGCAGGGGACCCACTGGACCCCCCCCCCCCCCACACACACACACACACACACACACACACACACACACACACACACACACACACACACACACACACACACACACACACACACACACACACACACACACACACACACACACTCTCTCTCTCTCTCTCTCTCTCTCTCTCTCTCTCTCTCTCTCTGCAGCCCCCACTCTGAGAACCAGTCTATTCAGGCATACAGATGGATGCTGGCTAATGATCACATGGTCAGGTTCATTTCTCAGCGTATGTGTTAACAATGTGTTCTGGTCCTTAGCCTTCCCCTTGTGTCTTTGATGACTGCTGACCTAGTGGATGACACTAACACAAAAACATGCACTGCCGTCTGCACGTATACACACACACACACACACACAGGCACGCACGCACGCACGCACACACGCACGCACACACACACTGACACACATGCACACGGGCACACATACACGGTGACCCATGGACACCCACATGCGTACTCACACATTCACTGACACGCATACCTTCCCCTTTATATATATCTCTCTCTCTTGCTATTCATCCCTCTCTTTGTGTGTGTGTACTGTGTGCGTGCGTGCGTGCGTGCGTGCGTGTGAGTGTCTCTCTGACTCTGTCTGTCTCTCTCTCTCTCTCTCTCTCTCTCTCTCTCTCTCTCTCTCTCTCTCTCTCTCTCTCTCTCTCTCTCTCACACACACACACACACACACACACACACACACATGAAAGAGAAGAATTAGAAGATTCAGCACCCCCCCACCCCCCTCCACCCCCACCCCTGCTCTCTAAGAGCAGAGGCAGGAATCCTGTCACTTTAACAACATGGAATTACAACCCAAATGGGATGTCAGGGGTTAGCAGTGTCTCTAAAAGAGCTATGTGGATATATTTCCACCCCGTGGTCTTACCCCCGGTGTGACCTCCCCGCAGGAACAAGAACCTACCACCTGATTGGCATTTTTACGGCCAAATTAAACCATCTCGGCGCTCGCGGGAGGCAGGAGGGGAAAGCCGGCCCCTCTCCAAAATTAGTGAGCCATCATCATGACAGAAAGTAGTGGGGACACGGTGTCATCCAGACACCGTATCGATTAGCCCATAAATACTATATGGTCCTGGAACGCGGTGGCTCTTCCCCCCCTCTTCCCCCCCGGCCGGCACCCCCCCCCCCCCCCCCCAGGCTAACACTGTAAACGGGACTTATCTGTGTGGTGTTTGTCTGCCTTGCTTTGACTCACAGCATAAAACCTCTGACAGCCAAACAACGCGTTCTCCTTTGTGGGACTTTGCTTTTCCAGTGATTATCAACCTTTTTCATTTCAAGGACCCTGCAGTCCCCCGTTTGATGCATTAGGCCACGTTCCCCCATTTGATGTGATTATTATTTTAAACTAGAAAAGTCACTGTGCTCCTCGGAGCACAGGTCCTGGGCCAGGCCGGGTTGCCATAACCTGACTCCGCCAGATGGGGCAGCAGAGAGTACACTGGGTTCCCCCTCCTGCTCCCATCTGGGAACTCTCAGGCAGACTTGATGCCCGGCCACAAAACGGCCTGGCCAATCAGCAGCAGCTTCTAGCAGCAGCTTCTAGCTTCTAGCTGCTGCGCTGATTGTTAGGGTTGCCAACCCAGGGCCCGCAAACTCTTAGCCAATTGGAATGGGATCTGAAAAATCGGATTCATATATATGTTGATCTTTCATCAAATTTAGAGGCCCTCATCTATGGAATTCCCTAGATGCTTCACTTAAATCCTCATTATCCTTGCCAATATTCAAAAAACATCTAAAGAAATATCTTATGTCTTCCTCTCTGTAGATTACATGATTTACTTTGATGTGTTATATTTTCTTTTGTGTGTTTGTTGTTGTATTGTTTATTTCCCTTTTTTGTGCAGTCTGTGTTTGTATTTCTTTATTGCACAGCTGCCCCCCTTTGCCAACTTGTAGACTTTTGTATTGTTCTTAATTGAACTTTTAATCTGTTTTTAAATCAATGACCTCTTCCATACAGGAAAGGACTCCAAATCAGCCAGCTGGCTTCTTCCCTTCCTTGCATTGTATTTTTGTTCTTTGATATGCTATTGTCTATTTTTTGTACTACGTGCTAAATAAATAAACCTAAACCTAAACCTTGATCACACGGACGAAAACACAAGTCTTGTCCACGCCTTCGGCCTGGCAGAGACATGTCTGGGACCCTAATCCACTGGAGTGTTGTTGTTATTCCAACTCTGAGAGTGTATACAAATGGAAGGGACTCCCATTTGGTTAATTTGTTCCATTTGTACACTCTCAGAGTTACAGACCCGAAGGGTATCACCCTGGGAAAGACCTATATACGCTGTAGAGGCTAGTATTTTGTTTGGGCGGAAGTTGCGGGATTTTAGCGGAAGTATCGCCCAAGGAAATTACGTTGATGCTTTACAAATCAGTTTACATTCTCCGCGAATGAAACAAGTATTGTGATTGGTCGGGAAAATACCGTATCCGGGGGGATGTTCCGGACGATACATCCGCTTCTCTGCCATAGGTTGTGACCAGGCTTTTCTTTTCGCAGATAAGTAAGCCTGGGACCGAGGCTAGAAGGGTATAGAGTACATTTGGTTCCTATGAATCCTAACTATCAATCATTTATCCTCCTCAAGGACCCCTGGGGGTCCCTGGATCTCATGTTGAGAACCGGTTGCACTATTCGACTTGGTATGAAAAGAAAAAGGTTCATCATCACAGGTTTAATTGGAGGAATGCAAATAAATCCCTAGACTCAAAGTGTGAACGTGAAAATTGATTGTGATATTTAACATTATTCTCCTGGTACAGGTGCGAAGCCATATGTGAAGTCGTCGTCATTTTTGATTAAAAGGAGGTGAGTAAATACAGCCTGCAGTTTTCAGACAGACTTCATTAATCCATCAATGTGAAGCGAAATTCGTTATCGTTAAAGTAGATTATTTTAGTTTTTTTTCTTACCCGATAATGACTGTTGTTTTTCTGTTGTGGCTGTTTTTCAGGACTCCGAGTGCTCCCCTCTCCCGTGTCAGGTAGACGCAGCAGGCAGAAGCATTATTCTCCCCTCCTTGTTCTTGACACCAGGATTATCATAAAAGATGAACGTCTGTCAAGCCCCGCATTGATTTGCGCACAAGTTCACCCGATCAATCTTAAAGTTGCGATTAAAAAGCACGAGCTGCCTCTTTTCTTCTATTGAAATCACAGGGAGAATAAAAAAAAAGAAAAGAAGGGAGAGGCCTTTCAATTTCATAGCCTCCAGAACACTCAAGTATTCATTGCGCTCTACTTTTCTCTTTCAAGCTCTCCGCGGGAGGCAGAACTCATGACATCTATGTACGCCGGCTCTTTTTCACAACGCCGTTCAAGCCTTCAGATGTGTGCTGAGAAGTGATCCCTCAACACCATCACATGTCTCTTTATTGGCATGCCTGTCCAGGAATACAGCACAGGACCAGAGTGCAAGCTGAGGCGAGGGCACGACATCCTTTTTAACCACATGAACCCGATGGAGTCCTTGTGAACTTTTGGCGAAACCCATTTAGGCCCTGATGTCGAAATCCTGACAGTTTTCTGAAAAAAACCTCATGTTTCTATGTCAGTGGTTTTCAATATTTCAAGGACCCCCAAAAATATATGTCATCATTGGCCGCCGGCCCACCATCTGAAAATATGTTGTTCCAGGGACCCCCTAGAAGCGAAGATTTGAGACAGGACATGTAGACAGGAGGAGCCGGGATTCGAACCGCCGACCCATGGATCATTGGACGACCTGCTCTAACTCCTGAGCCACAGTCGCCCCCATTAGTCATAGTTTCTTCATTAGTTTTCATTTAGTTTCAGTCACATTTTAGTCACCTGGAATGTTTTAGTGTTAGTCTAGTTTTAGTTGACTAAATATAAGATTTTAGTCGACGGAATCTACAATTGATTTAGTCGACTAAAATATATTTTGGTGGGCCTTGATGCCGTCGTAATGACTGTTTTTACACATGCTGAAAATAGCAGATCTACAAGCTCACAACGCGTCGCAGCGAGACACGTTGTGTAAAAACATGACTTAAAGTGTAACATGACTTGGATCTCTTGTCCACTAGTCCCTATCTAACCTTTTAGTCTAGTTTTTATTTGTTGACGAAATTGTCAGTATATTTAGTCTTATAGTTTTAGTCATCATAACTTAGTTTTCATTTAGTTTCCATTTAGTTTTCGTCAGTGGAAAAAGGTAGCCGACGAACATTTTCCATCTTATTTTTAGTCGACGATATCAACACAGGCCTTAAGAAGTGCTGATCAGATTGGTGACATTGGTGTGGCCTAGGGCATTAAGCAACTAAATCCACTAGTCGACCTTGTTGGTACTAGTTGACTAGTTATTTTCCCCGATTTTGTAGGCCTCAAGATCAGGTAGATTATAGTTATAGTCACCAATGTACACAGTTTTTAAATGTACAAATATTTATTTCCAAAATTTCTTTAAAAAAAAAAACATAATAGGTGGTTAAACAACTAGTCAACTAGTAGACTAGTAAACTAGGCAACTAGTCAACTAGTAAAGATGACTAGACGTGAATGCACTGTGGCCAAATGTGTGTGAATGAGTGAATGAAATGCAACGTAAAGCACTGGAGAAAGGCGTTATATATATGTCATGTTCTATCATACTTGTGTGTGCTGGATTATGCACATAGTTCGGTGTATGTGTGTATGTATGTGTGTATGTGTGTGTGTGTGTGCGTGTGTGCGTGCGTGCGTGCTTGCGCGTGATGCACATAATGTATGTCTCTATGTGCACATTGTCTACTCATCTATGTATTCATGTGTGTTTGTCCGAGTCGGTCGTGGTGTGAATGTGTCTATGTGGGTGTTGAGGGTACATAATGCATTGCCCTGTTGAGAAGAATGATTGCTTTATTCCTGGCTGCTAGGTGCTCCGGGGCCGGCCTGTGTCTTTGGGCAGCTATATGGATGGCTTCAGGAGGTCTCCATCATTCATAAAGCACACTGCTACATGTAGAATTGATCTAGCAAAGAAGCAGGGTGGCAACGGCAGTTCATCAGTCTTCCCCGGCCACAAATCACTCTGAGGTGTCCCCCCAAGGGAGAGGTGACACCATTGTCAATGCGAGGTCCCCCCCCCGTCCCCGTCCCCCTCCCCTCGGACGGAAGAAATGGGCAGGGCGACAACTCTCTGTACAATATATAGTGGCCCCAAAAGAGTCCAGTGAGATGAGAACATTATATTAACGTTTGGCCCGTGTAGAAGCGGTGTGAGAATACAACAGTGTTTAGGTAAAAATTACAGAGAAAGAAAATTACCAATGTGCAAATAATAATACAAGCTCTGCTGCAAGTTCACAGTGAACAATCTGAAATTGTATTGATTTTATTATTTCACATCATAGTTATAGCCACATACCCTAGCGTCCCAATTTAGGGGACAAACATTCAGTGCAAATATTTCATATACAAGCCAGATAGATAGATTTGGAGTAAAGGGAAAAATGTAGGGGGCCCAAATAGACCCCTGAGGACTCTGGTCAACAAATATAGGGTTTAAGTGGGTAATGTATAATTTCAGTTTGAGCAGGTTAATGATTTCTTTCTCCTTTCACATAGCAAAGCAAAGCAAAGCAAAGTTACTATATTTACCCAGGGTAACTGGACTAAGCATCAGATACTTGTTTACAGCCAGGCCCTGCTCATAGAACATTTCATGGTAGTGGTTCAATGCCTTGCTCAAGGGCACTTCAGCGGTGGTAATTTTAACGTGCCGGTCCGGGGATACGAACTGGCGACCTTCCGGTATCAAGACCGCTCCGCAAACCGCTCGGCCACCGCTGCCACATAGGCCCATATTAAGGTTATTATTTGTATGTGCTTTATTCCTTACTACTGGTTTATTAATAGATGGTAATTATAAAAGAGTGAGCATGACAAAAGATATCTCTGTGTTTCTCTATGTCTCACTTAATTCTCTATCGCCTGATTAATGTCAACTTTGCACCGAACACGGAAGTCAAACAGGTTTTATAAGGATGCATAATTAACCCATTCTGGGCGGGAACCCCTGTTGGTGTTTCAAGCATTATGTTATACCGGTACTCTAGCTATTGACAAAATAGCAGATCTACAAGCTCATAGCGCGCCACCGAGTGGCGCGCTACGAGCTTGTAGGTCTGCTATTTTTGAAAAATCGTTAAAATGTGGCGCAAATCATTGAATATATATTTCAGAGCGAACATTTTTAACTAAAATATTTGCTTCTGGGGGGTGGGGGGTCCCTGGAACTACATATTTTGAGATGGGGGGTCCGTGGCCCAATGGAGATAATTCTGGGGGTCCTTGACATGAAAAAGGTTGAGCACCAGAAAAAGTTTAGGATTTAGAAGCCTTTTTTTAATCAACCTCAGTCCAAAATGGGTTAAAGCTACCTTTACTCATAGTGTTTAATATATGCATCTCTGCCTATTAATAACCAGGTCATTAATTTGTATAAATCACCTATAGATGGCACAGAGTAATTTTCACTCTGATAAAAGAATTGTCGAGATGAAGCTCTCGCCTTTGGCCCCCGGGTTGCATATTACACTCTTCTTACATTAGAACCCTTCCCCCTCCCCTTCCCCTCCTCCTCCTCCCCTGCCCTCCCTTTTCATATCGTTTGGACTTTGTCATTGATCTTCATTCTAAAATAATCTCTTCTCATTTCTCACTGTAAGCCTGCAGAGGAACCTTCCTCCAGCCCAGATCCCAATTCATTAGCTTCACACTGGAAATAGAAATACTGGCAGAAAGGTGGACATGTGATTATAGAGCACTGTGTGTCCACACTGTTCATTTAACGAGAGAGGTCCAAATCCACCCCGTAGGGCTCCTTTTGTATAGGC